>NC_030440.2:2052500-2057500 GCF_001660625.3 Ictalurus punctatus
GGTGCGCGTTTTATTTTCAGCACATACGACACGTTTACAGTGTCCTATTTTACGACGCCTCCTTTCATTGTTTCAGCAGGTGAAGAACTCGATTACGACGATGACTTCAACAGGTTAAGTTCACTCTGCTCTGTACAGTGTGTCTTCTGATATTTCCTCTGCGAGAGGTGAAAGTAAAAAAGGGACACGGTTGGGGAAAAAAAAGAACAGAAACCCGATTAGATGGAATTGAGTTCAGTTGAAGGGAATGTTTCAGTCATTTGAGCTGAGATATTTGAAATATATTTGAAATATTACAATATTGGCAGATTTTATAAATATCTCTTTTTTTTTTTTTTTTTTTTTTTATAAATAAAAAGTGACACTGTTTGTCATTATTTAATCATGTTACTATTAAGTTCTGAGGGCCTCATGCAGAATGGCACAAGTATTTTTTAGTAAAAATTATTTAGTAAAAACGTCTTCATTTAATCACCGTTCACAAGATTAGTTCCAGATCGGTTAGACCGTCTCGTATTGGTCAGAAGGTGTTGGTTACTTTTCTGTAATTGAATTTAAATTGTACTGATACGCTATATTTTCTACAGTAACTCAGTGATCTATACGTGACACAATCTAAGGTTAATAAGTAAGCTTTGTTTTTATTAAACATAAAAATGTGTCGTTATTAAAACGAACATTTGTCTTATTAACATCAAGAAGGGGGGGGGGGGGGGAGGTTGGTACGGGAAAGACTGTTTATAGCTGCTATAACGTAAGCGATAACCAGAACGAACATTTAAAATGGCATTTCTTAATAGATTTAAGACATATTAGTAATTGGCAAATTGCTGTAGTATAAGTGGAATAAAAAACAAAAATATATATAACACGACCCATGCCGAATTATAAAGGATATATATATATATATATATATGTGTGTGTATATGTATATCTATCCTTTATAATTCAGCATGGGTCATGTTTAGTTATAGGCAGCTTATATAAAACAAACTTGTCTGAGTGTGTAGCCGGCTGTTGTAGGTCACGAATGATCAAAAACAAGGTGAGAAGAACAGATTACTCAGCCAAAAACATTTCAGTCTTGTTTTTTTGGGGGGGTTTTTTTCACTTCTCCATCACTTCTTCCACAGTCATAACTCAAAGAGCGAGCTGAGCATCAGTGAGGAGATCGAAGAGGCCTCCGTCGAGGGACCGGATCTGAGTGACAAGGTAACACCCGATCGATCTCCTTCACATGGCATCAGATTGTGGCTTCGATAAGACGAAGCGGTTGCTCTCATAATGCCGGGTATTGTACGACGAGCAGGAACAGAGATTTGTTAAAGCGGGGAGGGGAGGGGGGGGTGAACAAAATGTCATTCTCGTGCGTGGGGGGGGGGGGGGGGGGGTAAACCTGACACCTGCAAGAGCATAACTTTTTTTTTTTTTTTTTTTTTTTCTTTTTTCGTGGTTTGGTTCTTCACCAGCAATAATTCAATAATTAAAGCCTGCATTCGTGACTTCTCTGGGTCTTTCTCTCCAGCTCGAAGAGATCACTCAAGACGTGAGCGTGTCCCAGACGAGCCAGGCTGCAGATTACATGGAAGACGTGGCGTGACAAGCAGACAACACCTAACACCTTTTTTTTGTGTGTGTGTGTGTGTGTATTTATGTACGTAATTGTGTAAACTACATGTCAGCAGTTCCTATTAAACCTCTTTTGTTCACCGTTGAGTTCCTTTTTTGTGGTTTATTGTGAGTTTTTAAAACTAACATACTGTAGATTTTTTTTTCTTTTTTCTTTCTTCATCAATCCCATCAGCAGTGTAAATTAGCCCAGACGTGTTGTGTCTATAAACCTTAATGTGATTCTGGTTATGAACACTAACAGCCAAGACATCAAGCAACGGTATTCAAAAGACTTTCAATTGGTATCAAAGACTCCACCTCGTTCAAGTGTACACGCGTGCGCACGGTACCGCTCGTACAGTCACGCAGCACACAGCAGCTGTGAAGCAGACTTGCGGCAAGACTGGTAAGCACTTTTGTTTCCTCTTAAAAGTTCTTTGATTATTTTAAATTTTTATTTTTTTTAAATCCTACAACGGATTGGCTTTGTGTTTTTCCCACACTGAATTGTCCAAGTAGACTCGAGAGAGTTTGTACCATTATCTTGGGTTTCACTTCACGTCAATTAAGCTGCTGTGTGTGCATTTTTAACTCGTTTCCTTTATTTATTTATTTATTTATTTAAAAATGTAACTCGTTACAAAAATAAGTTGTCAAGCTAAGCTTTGATGTCCTGTTTTTTTTTTTTTGTTTGTTTGTTTGTTTTAAACAAGGAACGGTCTAGACCGTCCACGTTTTTATGAGCAAAAATGCTAATAGGTGCGTTTTAAAAAGTGGAATTCGTCCAAGCAATTGCCGAATACTTTTAAATGAATTTGAAATTTATTTAATCCTTTTTAATTTAAAAGGTCGTTTGGTCTTTGCAGATTGTCTAAGGAAGTCCGTTTGAATTTTTCGCTCTATTCATGTATTCAATTTTTTTTTTTTTTTTTTTTTTTTTTTTTTTAAAAAAAAAAAGCTCGATACATTTACTTGTCCCACAACCAGTAAGGAACAACGTGACGTTTATAAGGGCCTGAATCGGTCAATCTGCGTACAGCAAAATCCAAGCTGTATCCGACACTATTCAAACGTTACTCGTTATTTAAATGTACCCAATAACACCTGGATTTGTATTGGAGCCTGATTGCGTTTTCTTCTTGAACTGTCCATTCTGTTAGTAAAAATATAATTAATCAGTCGATATCGTTAAATCACTATCCGCCGACATTTATTCTTATGCTTGTTTTTCAGTTCTTGAGGTTTCGGATTAAACCCGTTCGATTTAAGCAACCAGTCACACTGAGAATTCAGTCATAAATGTACGTTTGATAAGAGTGGGTGATGTTTTCCACCACTGGATTACGTATTATTATTATTATTTTCTTTAATCATGTACCCTGCAGCTGTGCTTTACCGACCCCGCATTGGGAACCACTAATCTAGATTGCTGATGTAGATGAGGTACAGCCGTCGGGTTTCAAACCTGCAGTTGCTGATCTGTGGTAAAAGCGTATTGAAAAACAAAAACGCTGGTTTATAGTTTCTGTGGTTTGGTATTTTTTTTTTTTTTTTTTTTTTTTTTTTTTTAACCCCCGTCGTGTTTTGCTATATTACAGACCATTATTGAAAAACTGCTAAAGGAAAGCAGTGCTGCAGAACACACGTTAAAAAAACAAAAACAACAACTGCACAGTCCTGACATTTGCGTGAGTTCTGGTACATCGATCATCCTTCCAGTAAATTTCTGAAAATTCATAACCGGTGTAAATAGGTCATTGGCGCTGGATCTTGACTCATGGCTCTTGGTGGCTTTAAGAACATGTACGTGACCTGGTTCATGCAAATTTCCTCTTTCTGCATTATGAAAAGTACAACTTACTTCAAAGGAACATTTACCTACTTCAAACCTTCACGTTTTTCATCTCGATACCGTGTTTTGTTTTGTTTTTTTTGATTTTGGGCCATCGTGACGTGTGCGTACGTGTATGCTCGCAGGATTAACGTGTTGCTTAGTTTAAATATGACTTATTTGGGGGGAGAATGAAACCTCTGGCAGATGTGAGTCTGCATTGCACTAATTTAAGATACACCATGTCGTATTGGGGTGCGGGATAATGGTCTGTGATACAGTAGTGGGTCTGTAAGGGCTTATGTTCCTGACCTGAAGGTTGGCTCGTTCACATTCCAGGACAACCCTCGAGCGAAACCCTTAGCTCTTGGACTTGCCTTCCTTAGGAATCAGTTCGGGTAGAAATCTTGGCAAACTGAGAAATGTCATCACTTGTGTCAATTAGGCAGAGCCGGTTAAACATCTCTCGTTGCATCGTACGATTATACACGGCAGGTCAAAAGTTTGTGGACACCCGACTGAAACGTTTCGTCACGATGTTAAAAACCTTTCGGTCTCGAAGGTGCGTGATCGAACGTGCGAAATCGGTGTCGTAGACGGGAAAAAAAATGTAAGCGTGCCGACGTGTCCGTTTCTTCCGTCAGAAAGCGAACGTTTCATTTACGAGGTTTTGAAACGGACGACTCGGAGGCGAAATATTCCGGTAAGGGTCCGGCGTCGGTGTGAACTCCTTTAATCCGGTTTAAAAAAGCATCTCGGGGGAAATCCCTCAAGAAATCGCTCGAGAAAACGCCAAGAATACATTTCTGGGAATTCTTGGCAAAAAAAAAAGCGTGTCGGACTTCAAAGATGCTAAAATATTCAATTGTTTTTATTTGTTTGTTTGTTTGTTTGTTTGTTTATTTATTTATTTTTATCACAACATAATTCCCATAGTTCCCGTTGCGTTACTCCAGAGTTTTGATCACTTTATTCTTCTTCTTCTTATTATTATTATTATTATTATTATTCGAAAATGTGGGAAAAAATCAATAAAAAATAAACAGTGGGTGTGTCTAAACTTTTGACCGGTAGTGTACACATCACTGCCCCAAAGCAAGGGCAGTACTATTCGTGTTAACTTTAGTGAAATGTTTTCCCTCATATTTCCATTCTTCTTTTCTCCACAGTGTCCAAAATGATGGATTATGGCAATGAGACTTCATATGACTATCAGACTTCATATGAAAATAAGACTTCATTTGAAGATGAGATTTTTTATGACTATGAGAGTCCATGTGACGTGGACGATTCAGGAAACGCTTCTGTTAAGTATTATCTCCAGGTCTACGTGCACTCCCTTATCTGCATTGTAGGGTTCATTGGCAATGTCCTGGTGATCCTTACATATGCTTTCTACAAGCGCACCAAGTCCATGACTGATGTTTACCTACTGAACGTGGCCATAGCAGATGTCCTGTTTGTCGTGGCCCTGCCTCTGATCATCTTTAGTGAGCAGAGTAACTGGGCTTTGGGTGATTGGTCCTGCAAGCTGTTGCGTGGTGTCTACAGTATCAAC
>NC_030440.2:2062500-2087500 GCF_001660625.3 Ictalurus punctatus
CAGGATTAATTAAAAACAAACAATCCACAATAACAAACAGTAAGGAAGTAAGGTTGACGTGGATATATATATATATATATATATATATATATATATATATATATATATATATATATATATATATATATATATATATATATATTCCCACAGTCTCTAACACTTTCACTAGTGTGTGCTGTTTGGCGCCTCTAGTGGCAAAGCAATGAACTGAACACAAGGCATCCAATACTACACCCTGAAATCACTCTAGTGACATGAAACAGAACATGATCTGGGTGAAAGTTGATGTTTTATTTTGGTCATCTTTGAGCCTAGAGTAAAGGGTGAGTGTCAAAAAGCGTTAAAGTTCACGAACAATGGCTGTGAATACACCTCTGACACAAACACACTCTCATCCACCAACATCCGCAGGGTGGAGAAAGCTCGTCTCGAGCATCTATGGATTAAAATAATGGCACTGTTTATTAAAAAAAAAAAAAAATCAAAATGTTAACTCTATAAATCTGGAGTTTAACAGTTAAGTTAAGCATGTAAACACACTGATGGAAAAACTGCTGAAATCTCTTTTACTGCCGTAATCATCTTCATTCCTACATGTAAACACACCGTCATGACATTCGTATGCGGTTCTTCCCCAAACTGTTTCCACAAAGCTGGAAGCACACAACCGTATAGGAAGTCTTGGTGTGCCGTAACATTGCAGTTTCACTTCAGTGGAAATCAACCAACCAAACCCTATGATCACGTGAGTTTCGTGACTGTGTAGAAGAACTCGAGTGACTGGCACGTAACTCTGATCTCAACCCTACTGAACACCCTTGTGATGAATGGGAACACTGACTTCTCCTCGCCCAACGTTCATTAACGCCCTTGATGTTGAACGAGAAGAAAATCCCCACAGACGCGCTCCAAAATCCAGCGCAAAGCTCTTCTTCCCAGAAGAGTGGACGTTATTATAACCGCAAAGGAAGGGACTAAATCTGGAATAGGCTTTTCTGTTAAACAAGCACATATGGGTGTGATGGTCAGGTGGGCACAAACTTCTGGCTGTTGTAGTGTATAATTGATTGTAGTTTTAACGTACAGTAAGAGAAGCCTGGTGAAGGGGCATGACGGTAGACTTGTACGAATGAATGATGCAAGGTGTCTGATATGACTAGATAAAGTCATATTTAATGGACACCCAGGTGCAGTGTTTGTATCTGAACCCCTTTCCTGTAAAGTCAAGGCTGGTGAAGGGATGACTGTAATGAAATTTGCATTGTATATAGGGATCAAATGTAAAAAAAAAAATAAATCATTGGCAAATAGCTGTGAGGAAGTGCCGGTGTTGGAAAATAATTAACTACGGGGGTGTTAACGAAACGCTTAGTGTTGGCCTGCATCACACGAACCTGCCACTGATTACTGCTCTGTAAAAGCTCATCTTGGTGTTATTGTATTTCTGACTAAGTATATTACTATTAACCAGTGAGAATACAGGTCTGAACCCCACACTGTGTCCTGATAAACTCCTCCTCCATATACATCATCATCTAGTAGTGTATATTGGATTTGAAGCATTTGTTTACTCTCTGCAGTCGTAGACTTCCTCGTACTCGCGGGTTCTCCGAGTCCCTGCGGTATGCAGTAGGACAGGAAGACGGACGATTCCTGTGATTCCTGATTACTTGGCCCTCAGGCTTACACTGGTTGTGGTTTATGAAAGGGATTGTACATTGATCTGATGGACTGTTGTGTGGCTTGTGCGGTATGTGTGAGGGTTTAAATGCGCGAGGTCCCGGGAGTACGGGAGAGCACTAGAGAGGGTGAGCCGATGGACGGGTCAAACGGCCAGGCTGAAACCCGTGTGCTTTCACACGTAATAACCCCACGATCCGTCACAAAGACTCGGCAACTGCGCGAGATTGTTTTGCGCGGTCTTTCACAGCGGTTGTCGGTAAACGAGACCTTTTTAGCCGTACTCGTGTTCGTGACGCGTCTTGGCTCAGAGTCTACGCGCCGCCTTAACACTATGTAAGATTGTACAGCTCCATATAAGTGCACCACCGTGCAAGTCTTTCCAGGAACGAAGAACATAAAACGCATCCCAAATGCAGGTTGATACAAGACGTGCTGTCGTCATTGGTCTCCCCGCAGAAAAAGACGGAAAGGCCTTCCACCCGACGTACGAGGAGAAGCTGCGTCTGGTGGCGCTCCATAAGCAGGTGTCTCAGGGGCCCTACAATCCAGACGCCTCCCCTGAAGTGGGCTTCTTCGATGTGCTGGGAAATGACCGCAGGTAAGCTTGACGTTTTCACTCTCGAGCCTGCTCGGAGCTTTTCAGTACCTGCGGCGACTGGTGCAGGAGACGGCTGGTTTAAAAGACATGAATAAATAAAAAAACGCACAGCATTTTTAATTACGTTCTAATTATCATTACCGTTAACGTCTCTTTCAGGAAAGAATGGGCTTCGTTGGGGAACATCGGGAGGGAAGAGGCCATGGTGGAGTTTGTCAAGCTGTTAAATAAATGCTGCGTCTTGTTTGCGCCGTTCGTCGCGTCTCACAAGATTGAAAAAGAGGAGCAAGAGAGGAAGAGGTGAGGCCTTTGTGTGTGTGTGTGTGTGTGTGTGTGTGTGTGTGTGTGTGTGTGTGTGTGTGTGTCATTCCTGGGAAGTAGTAGCTGGTTGCTGCTGTAATAGTTTCGCCGTTTGTTCGTTTATATCACGAGACCGGAAGCACTCCCGCCCTTCGGCCTGTAAATAAACTCGCAAGTAGCGCGTGTTCATTTTTACGAACGCTTCAAGTGCGGATCTGTCGTGCTGTACGTGCTAATAGACGACTGCGTCCCAAACCGCGTACTTACCGTCTATATAGTAGCCGAGATGCGTGTATTTCGTCTACTGTATAGCAGGTAAGTACGCGGATTGGGACGCAGCCGTGCTCTCGTTTGCCGTAAAACGGTTGAGCGCTGCCGTGTGTGTACGTGTCCTGTCGTACACTGCGGTGAAAACTCCCACACGACGTTAATAGTGTGATTAAGGCGTGTACACGTCTGTAACGCACGTCGATAACGCGACTAAAACAGGAACACTCCACACGTCTTAATTCCGTTCGCGTTTACTCCGAGTGTGACTTTAATCGGATTAAGATCGTCGATAATCTGTTCACATGCTAGTTTCTTAATCAGAGTATCGGGTTAATATCGGGTTATCGTCGTCCGTGTAAACGTACTGAGCGTCTCCGTTTTAAATAAGACGAGGATTTTTGGCCACGTGTTTTATTTCTCAGTCCTAAAAAAAGTGGTCACGTTGCTGATGGAGGCTTCCTGTCGTGCTTCCTGCGATCTCACCGTCTTCCGGTCACATGCATCCGCCGGTGTGTTACAAGATAGTAAAAGAACAGGATTTGCTCGAGCACTAACGTAGGACTGTTGGAATCGTTCAGCAGGCTGGGCTTGTAGGTGCATTGCATTTTCATGTCTACAGAAATCCCCCCCCAAAAAAAAAAAGGTAAACTTTGTCTTGTTTAGTTTCTGATGTGTGTTTTTTTTTGGCGTGCGGCAGGAAGGAGGAAGAGGAGCAGCGGCGTCGAGAGGAAGAGGAACGGGAGCGTCAGTTGCAGGAGGAGGAGCGGCGCCGGAGGGAGGACGAGGAGAGACTAAGGAGAGAAGAGGAACAGAGGAGGCAGGCGGAGGAGGAGAGACTCCGTGTGGAGCAGCAGAAGTGAGTGAGAATAATTTGGGGGGGGGTCACGGTCACGTGATTTATTGATTGATTGATTGATTGATTGATTGATTGATTGAAAGATGCTTTTTTCTTCTTAGATAGATAGTTAGTTTCCTTTTTGTTTTCGTCAGCAACATTATCACTGAGGCACGTCCCGTTCATCTTTCAGTTCCGATAGGGAACCGTACTAGCCAAAAATAGTGGTCCAAGGAAGGACTTCCGACCAGTCGTTCAAATTTTAAGCCTTCGCATTAGAATTCAGGACTTCCCAGGTGTAAACGGCGCTCGTCCTGCGACGAATCTGAAGCATGTCGGTCGCCGTGTACGTTCACTGCATTAGGAATGGTGTTTGGTCACATGATGCATTCAACACGCACATCCTAGACGACACACTAACCGTTTTATTCATAAAAGCGTTTAGAACATTAATGGTCACCAGCAGGAGATTCGCACCTCTGTGTCGTGCACTCGAACAGGAAATGAAATGTCTCCTGTTGTTTTGTTAGTACGAGTGTGTGCTGCAGCAATTAGCTGCTGAGTATCCGTGTACGATCGGTGTGATGGTGTAAGACTGCAGGACCGTTGTACATATGGGTATTTCTTAAACGTGTTATTTCATGTCCTCGGGTGCGTGCAGGCAGCAGATCATGGCTGCGTTAAACGCACAGACGGTGGTGCAGTTCCAGCAGTACGCGGCGCAGCAGTACCCGGACAGTCCCGAACAGCAGCTCATTCTCATCAGGCAGCTGCAGGAACAGCACTACCAGCAGTACATGCAGCAGCTCTACCAGGTGCAGCTGGCCCAGCAGCAGGTTGGATTTCTTACTAAATTCGAGTGTTTCCACGAGTCCGGTTTGACTGGAATGAAAAGCACACCAGCCCGTTACAGAGAAGATTGCACGGTGGTGTAATTTCTGACGGGATCTTTCAACAGCTGCCTCCTGTTGTGTTTCCCTCTAGGCGGCGCTACAGAAGCAGCAGGAGGACGCTATAGTTCTCTCCAAGTTCGAGGCCAGCGAGATGTCGGCGTCCCCCGGCGGCGACGAGGTTCCCACGGTGAACGGCCAGGCGGAGTCGTCCGTCGACGGCGTAGATCGAGAGCCAGAGCTGGAGCCTGCGGAGGAGGTCACCGAGAACGGCCCAACAGGTGGGAGTGCTCCGAGAGAAGACCTGAACCTTACTCGGGAATTCTCTCGTCTTCAGATTCATTCACATTTCACACTCGTTTACCGCATTACGAATCGATCCTGTCTCATCCTACCCCACCAGACTCTCCCCCGGTGATCGCGGCCCCCTCTATGTGGACGCGGCCGCAGATCAAAGACTTTAAGGAGAAGATCCGGCAGGACGTGGACTCCGTGATCACGGTAGGCCGAGGAGAAGTGGTCACGGTCAGGGTCCCCACCCACGAGGAGGGCTCGTACCTCTTCTGGGAATTTGCTACAGACCACTACGACATCGGGTTTGGCGTCCTCTTCGAGTGGACCGATTCCACCAACGCCTCGGTGAGCGTGCACGTCAGCGAGTCCAGCGACGAAGATGAGGACGAGGACGGTGAGAGGGAAAACTCTATCGGTATCTCATATGGTAATGGCCTGCATGTGCCATTATTCCTACTCCTCATTCAGCAAAACGAACCCGTTAGACCAAGGCCACTGATAATCTTTGCTGTGCCTGGTCACTGTGAGACTCTAGTGACCGAGCAGTTGTGATGCACGGATCTGATATCTAAAGCGTTTCTTTTCAGTGTTGACGGATTATATAAGGAGTGCTAAACCGGCTTCTTTCTCTTCCTGTCTAGAGCCTCCAAGCGAGGAGGAAAAGGCCAAGAAGGAGGCGGGGAAGCCTCAGGTGGACGAGATCGTGCCGGTTTACCGGCGGGACTGCCACGAGGAGGTGTACGCAGGGAGTCACCAGTACCCTGGCCGTGGCATCTACCTACTCAAATTTGACAACTCGTACTCGCTCTGGAGGTCGAAGAGTGTCTATTACAGAGTCTACTACACCAGATAAGCCTGGGGTCAAGACTGTTGAGCAAGAGAGAGTGTGTGTGTGTGTGTGCGTGAGTGTGCATGGGGTGCGTCTCATGCTGTCGGCGTTTAGGAGGATTGGCCTGTGACGTATCCGCGCCACCTCCGTTTTGCACTCTGAAAGGCGTGCTCTATGATCCCGTGCTTGTCGATAGTATTGTCTTCTGTTCACAGTGTGATTTCTCCTCAGCCTCCATGTCCTAATGTCATCCAAAGAGGTGCTTTGGCCACTAAGAGAGCTGCGTACGTTCAACGAAATTGACCGGTTTATTGATCTGATCAGATAAAGAGTCTGGGAAGTATGACCAAAAAAAAAATAAAAAAGAAAGAAAAGTAGGCTTGCGATAATTAACGCTGCTTTTCTCCTTTTTGTTTTTTTCTTTATTATTATTATTATTATTTTTTTGCCTGGACACAGTGCTTTAATTACCATTACCTTATTTCCTAGAAAGTCAGCGTGAACTCCTGCGCCGCTCTACGTCGGGATCCCCTCCGGAACCTCCTCCGGAACCTTGTTTATTAAAACTCGACCGGGCCCGTGGCCGCTTGATTGCTTGAATATTCGTCACGGCGTAGTATTTTTCAGAAGCAAGCCCATCCTCTCATCAGTGAAAGCCTGTCTCAGTGTCGTCTTTTCATATCGGTGGCATATTCGTGACTGTTCATGTGCCGCGTTACTGATAATATAAATAACGGATGATGACGATCACATCACGATTAGTCACCGAACACTGGTTCGAAAACAACAAGACGGGCCTTTATCCCGCGTTATCTTGTGTAACTCCGGGACGATATAGCCGTGCAAAATATAATCGATGATGATTGACTACAACACTATAATTCCCCCGCCGTTCATCATCGAAGAAGGGTTCGTCCTGGGGAGCGCTTACGCACGGGACGTATTAGCAGCGTACCGTACAAGCAGACATGCGAAGTAGTATGGAAAGATTCGTTCTTAAGAATAGTGCTAGACTAGAAACCACAAACTCTGCTCTCTTCTTTATCGGGTGCTCTTCTTTAAAGTTAAATTCTATTAACTTAATCGTTCGCCGATTTTATCGATGACATTTTTTCTGGGTGGTTATGAGTTGAAGACGTCGTTCACGTGCTGATTTTTATTTCATTTTTTTGCTGTTATGCCTGCACATAGGCTAATTTCTATTCTAATGATATTTTAGTAATGTTTATCATCATCATCATCATCTTGTGAACAGTACGAGTGAAACACCAGCTCCTTCTAGTGGAAATAAATGTCGTCTGGCGTTCCTAAACACCGGCCCAGGTGGACGTAGAAACGCAGCACTCGCAGATCGGGATAAAGGACAGATGTGGTCCAGCGACGTGTGCAAGCAGGGGCTGCTGGGACTGAAGAAACCAGTAATACATGACTTTTCTACTGACTGAAGGGTGAGGATGATGATCAGGATTACACTGGTGCAAAGGAGGAGGTTTGTTTTGCAGAAAATGATTAAAGTGGTTCGTGTGTGTGTGTGTGTGTGTGAGAGAAGCGTTTAATAAATATTTATTAATCCGCCTGGTAGATTAGGGTTCTTGATGTATCGACGTATAACTTATCTCCCAACTGTTCACTCTTCTGCTTCTGAATGAGCTTCTCGTCTCTCGACTGAACCAGTCACGGTCATATTTTGTTTTTTATATATATATTTTTTTTTTGTTCGGGTTTTGGAAGTTCTGACTTTTCCTATCGAGGCGTAACTCTCAAGGCTGTTCAAACTCTCTACTTGGCTTCTTTTTTTTTTTTTTTTTCGGTCTGTCGCCGTTACATTTTAATGTACATAGTTCTAGAAAGCGACGTTAAAACCCAGATTGTAAGTAAACCCATGGTCTCTATATGTTACACGGACACCCCGTCGCGTCCGTTCCGCACTAACCGTCTCGTGCGTCTTGTATTACCGTGGCCGCCAGACGGAACGCCCGAAACCTTGACCGTTTGTCTGGAAAGCGTTTACAGCGAGCCCTGCTGTGACCCCCGACCGTTACGTGCTCCGTGCTCCGAGCTGGCGTTTTTTCGAAGAAGGCTTCTTCATCATCAGGACTTTTCGCTTACGATATTCTTCACTGGTTGTTCGATGGCACTACTCCAGCAAGTTCAGCTGAGATATGAAATGTGAGTGGGAGTGGGGGGGGGTTTATTTTCTTTATCTCCCCTTCCTAAATCGTTATCCCACGAATCTGTGAATATATTTATGATCAGTCCTGTCCAGAGCCGCGATGACGAGAGCCTGACGCGCAGCAGTCCGACACCGTCGTTATAATTGACGGTAAAATGTGTACAGAAGTGATTTTTTTTATTTTATTTTATTTTATTTTTCCCCCCCTCATTACCCCCGCCCCCCTCCCCCCGTGTTTTTATTTTCTATGTGTTTAATAATGCGAGTCAGGCCTTTTTGTAAAGTGGAATGTAACTGAGGGCTTGATCTTGGACTAAGGACTTTGTGGTGAAATGACGGAAATGTGGTAAATATCATATTGTACATTTTTCTCCCATTCGCAAAGTGAAAATCAATGTAAATTTCATACCATGAACACATGAAGTAACTTGAGAGGGTTTTTTTTTTTTTTTGTATTGATTTGACATGAATGAGTTCAGGGATCACTTTCCCTGAGAATTATATTTAATCTTGATTAAACCCAAGTTTATCTGTACCTCTGACTGATTTAATGCATTGGGTGTGTTCTTGCTTGCTTTTGGATGCCATCGATGGACTGCGTTTCTCACGTTCTGTCTTTTTTTTTAAATTTTATTTATTTTATTTTATTTTAAAAAGCACAAATAATATTTGCAAACATTACCCATGTATAAAATAATTCTGGTGGCGGATATCTCTTATTATTTTGACTTTTATTAACATTTGAAAATTATGAATGCAGATTAGATTCGATTCAGCCTTGTCATCCAGTAGAGTACAACGCAAGCCGACACGACACAATCCACATCTGACCAGAAGTTCATTGGGGGTGGGGTGACGGTAAAGTGCACATGGCGTGGTATCGACAGTGCAAAAGGTGTGTGTGTGTGTGTGTGTGTGTGTGTGTGTGTGTGTGTGTGTGTGTGTGTGTGTGTGTGTGTGTGTGTGTGTGTGTGTGTGTGTGTGTGTGTGTCCAGAGCCATGGAGTAAAGTAATGGAAGACGACACCGTGCGATGTGGAATGGTGGTAGTGATGATATTTGCTCCGGTGCCTAAACAGATGTTTAACACTCGTGTTGAAAATGAGTCCAGCTGTCTTACTAAATGATAACATTAACTTTATAACAACTTCAACATTATTTAACATTTTTGCATTTTGCCTATTTAAGAAGACTAAAGCGTATTGCATTTGAACAGCATACATGTATCCCCACCCCTCTTATACATTCTACATAAAATATATATTTATATACACTTGATTCCTGTTAGAATCAAACATCTGGTTGGATTTACTCTGCTTTATTTAGGCGATGACATCTTGCTGTTTCTGGATGAATAGGAATCAGAATGTTTAAAAAAAAAAAAAAAAAACATGATGGTAGTCAACATTTCTTTAGGTTTAGGATGTTGGTAATTATTTACTTTTAGATGATGTAGCCTTTTATTTGTTGCATGTACACGACAGTACGGTGAAATTCTTTCCTTCTCATGTCCGAGCTCGTTAGGAAGTCGGGGTCAGAGTGCAGGGTCAGCCATGATATAGCGCCCATGGAGCCGAGAGGGTTAAGCATGGGGTTAAGAGGCTTGCTCGGCTTGGTGGTGCTGGGGCTCGGACCTCTGACCTTCTGATCATTAATGCAGAGCTTGTGATTGAAGGTTAGCAGGTATATTATTAGATTCAGTCATTATTTAGGCTACTTTTAGATACGCAGTACCAAGGTGTATTGTTTTTTCTAGTCTTTTCTTTGCTAATGCCACAAGGGGGCGCCTGAAACTCACACTACTAAGTGCCACTGTTGTAAAATACAAGCTAGAGATAAACAAATAAATATTGAATTATTTACAAATTATCAGTACGATTTCGAGAATTAAGAGCTACAACAGAAAAGTTATCCATTGTGGATTTTGTATCAATGTGGTGTTTAGTTTAACTGCTGTAGCTTATTTATATAAATATCAATCCCATAATTAATCATAAATAGTCCTCCAATAATGGAGGACCATTTTTTTGAACTAGGATGTTTCATGTTTGAACTAGGATATTGATCCTAGTTCAAACATGTAAGGTAAATAATGTGAAAAAGCTCAATCTGTCTATTACTTCTCACGGAAAGACTTATTTATTTTATTCTATTCTATCCTACATACTTTCTTTAGACAGTGATACAACTTTATTGTAGAATCCCATAAAGCTGGTCTCTAATGTACACACATTATTAGCACTGACATCAGTTATTTAACGAATATAATAATGCTTTACCTAGCATTACTTTTGTACCAAGAGACATTTCAAGTGCAACTGTGATGAAGGCTTTACACAAAACAAAACAACTTAATGATATTTAGTCAATTATAAATCTTGTATGGGAAGACTACTTGTATTGTTTCCTGCTTAATATATCGCTTTACTTGTATTTCCTCATGTGTAAGTCGCTGTTAAATGAATAAATGTATTTTATTTTTTGTGGGGAAAAGTCAAAATCCAGCCAAGAATTTAGTGGGTCCAGGGTTACTAAACAAACTTTAATCTGTAAGAGAAAAAGAAACAACAACAACGAAAAAAATAAAATATTATAAAAATCAATTATAAATAAAATATATACCAGTCCAACGGTGTTCAATATATTGACTTGGCACATTCTAGCGCGATTTGGCAACACGCGCACACAAACTTTCCTACTAGGTAGTGTGGAGTGGAGTGCGGCTGTAGGAGCGTGGTATTGTATCGGTGTGTACTATTAGTGCACACTGTGTAGTAGGCAAGTGCGCATTTCAGCAGCCAGTTTTTCCCTTCAGACTCCAGTTCCGGGAGCTACAGGTGGTGCCTCTGAGAGTCTCCGTGTTTTTCCCCACGCACTGCTCTCACTCTTTTCCCTCACAGTAAGAGCAGTGTGTGAGACACACACACACACACACACACACACACTCCAGTAACGTCTTTCATAGCTTTCCTTAAAAAAAAAAAATCACGGCATCTTTTGAAACTCATGGCGGGATCCTGTACGAGCTGGACTTCTTTTCCTCTCAGTGGACTTTTGTAAAATGGCGCCGTTGAGAATTTAGCGAACTGCTGGAAAATATAATAATAATAATAATAATAGAAAGCATGCCTTTTCATGAAAGGACGGTGGAGCCGCGGCGGTTGTGCCGGTTGAAGTCGGAGGAGGACGGTCACGGCGCGGTGCTGTTCGCCTCTCTGGATGAGGTGAGCTCGCGGGCGCTGTCGATGCTCCTGCGGCAGCTGAGTGATGTGTCCCGGCACGCCAGCGACATTTTCCGCGGTCTGGAGCTCCAGGCTGTGCTCGTGTTCCAGCGGAGCTCCCGCATTCAACAGCGCCTGGACAGCTTACACACCGCTGTGAGCCAGCTCAACCCCAAGCAGGTTCAAATCCGTAAGTATGCACAGCTTTTAGCTTCTCTGTGTCGACTCGACTCATTGAATTGAATTGAGTTTGAACTGCAGTTCAGTTGTCTGGTGCAAATGAAGGCAGTTTGAACCAGGGCTGTGATCTTTCACACGTTAAACACCGTTGTTTTTGTTTTGTGAGAGCAAACTGCCCTCTTGACGTTTCATTGTGACTTCTAGTAGTCATAGTCTACTCCATACACTCTACATACACATACCCTCCACTGTGTTTCCACCCTGTTCAATCAGCTCCTAATGAATCTTTGTTTACGAGTCTAATGAACTGCCAACTCGTGTCTTGTGACTTCACTTGCTTTTAATAAGCTATGTTTGTTCGGTTTAGCTAACAATATATAACAAAACAAAGATAGCAAAGCAGCTTCTAATGCACATATTAACTTTTTTTTTTTTTTTTTTTTGCTCTAACCTGAAATTAGTATCGAAAGAGTCGCTCTGAGTCGTTTATTTTGAACGACTCTTATAGGCGAGTCTTTTTCTTCACAATGAACCGACTCTGACTCTTGTTATATTTGTCTGTTTCTCAGCATTTGATTAACATTTACATCTTACTGGAATGCCTTTTCTAAACGATAAGCAAATGTCACACCTTGTATATATATGTGTGTGTGTGTGTGTGTGTGTGTGTGTGTGTGTGTGTGCGCGCGCGCGCTTTCCCCTCAAACACTCCTGCAGTCCTGTCTAAACAGTGAATCGGTTCACCTGGTTTGTTTGTTTTGATTTCTGAAGGGTCAGTAGAATGCGGTTCTGTACGGTTAGTGTGTGAAATGACGGCGGGTGGAATGTGTTCCGTGTAGAAACACATGGCGAGCTGTGGGTCTGATCTGAGGTTATGCAAATGTAGTCATTGTGAAGGCAAAAGTCCTGTCAGGATTGATAGATCTGCCACAACGTGCTGACCATCTGTGTATGCAGCAGCCTATATGCACGCGCACACACTTACATATACATAACACACACCCACACCCTCTTTCTCAACTGTTCTACACTAGCAATGTTTATGGTACCTCATGTAAACTGACAAAAACAACATGGTTCTCAATCTCATATATTGCAAAGTACACGCCAGTCCCAGCTACACACATTATGTGGATTATGTTCTGGATTCTGAGGTGATTTGATAATTCTAATGATAATGATGAGTCTTTATCGGTCACGTGTACATTACAGCACGGTGAAATTGTTTTCTTCGCATACCCCAGCATGTTAGGAGGTTGGGGTCAGAGCGCAGGGTCAGACATGATACAGCGCCCCCTGGAGCAGAGAAGGTTAAGGGCCTTGCTCAAGAGCCCGACAGTGGCAGCGCCGACCTTCTGATCAGTAACCCAGAGACTTAACCTCCAAGCCTCTCCTGCCCCTTGTCTAGCTCTAGTACACGTTTTGTTCCTCTGATCATAGTCACCAGAGAAGGGAAGAGTCACCCAGCCTGCAGCTCTGCTCTCAGGTGTGGTTTATGACATGGAAATCTGGCTCCATGTTTGTCCCTGGATACGGCAAACACATCTCGTCTTCCTAAGTACACACACACACACACACACACACACACGTTGTGAATCGAAATCGCCGTTCTACGCGACAGCTCTGCGATTTAAATAATTGTACCGTTGATTAAACTCAGATAACCTTCTGCACTTTCAGTGGACTGACCAGTCTGTGGCTACGCAGCAAACTGCCATGCACCGTTTGTTCTGACGTCTTTCTATCATAGCCAGCATTAATCGGAACAGGCGGGCTTGCCTACGCACGTCACGTGCATCAATGAGCCATGGACGCCTGTGACCGTGTCCCCGTTTCGCCGGTTGTCCTTCCATTGACCCCTTTTGGTAGGTATTATCCACTGCATACTGGGAACATCCCACAAGACCTGCCTTTTTGGAGATGCCCTGACCCAGTCGTCTAGCCCAGGGGTTCTCAAACCTCAAACCGATTCCTGGGAATTGAATGAACGTGGCGAGGTGACGCGCTGCTTTGTTGCATGTGGTAGCTGTTAATCGATGGAATAGATTATAATATGTAAATAAATAAATAAATAATAATAATAATTAATAGCTTTCGATTACGACCTTCCAAAGGCTCGTAAAAATACAGATGAGGCCCAGACAGAAGTTGAGTTTGATCACGGCCGACTTTCGTTAACCGTGTCGTCAAGCCTTAGGCTACAGTCTGACTCCCGAGAGCATGATAAACAAGATCGGATATCGTTCGCTTTATTCTTATACGACGTTAACGCGAGACAGGGGTGTCGACGGGCTAAAGAAACGACCTTCGGGAAGATATTTGACTTCATATTGTTTTCTTAACGATGAATTTGTAAGGTGACGTGATTTTATCGACCGCAGTGACTCATCAACTGACATCAATGTTGCGTTACCGCGTTATCAGGGGAAAAGTCAGGAGATTACAGTAACGTGGTACTCGGTAACATGTTAGACCCGACTCCGAACGCCAGAGCAGAGCTGCCTGAGGTGAGATTTAATCTCGGTCATGTTAAAGCGGGTTTAATTAGCTCTAATTCAGGCTTCTTAATTCACTCAAAGTGTGTTATTGTAGAATTTAGTGCCAGCCTGTGTACACACACACACACACACACACACACACACACATACGCAATCACTTTAAGAGGCATTCCTCTCTTTATCCCGTAGATAGGTGTGTTTATTTGGCGCTACAAGTGCTTTAACACCGAGTCTCCTGATATATCCACTGTCTGGCCTCGTCTAGCGCTCAGGACGAGACGTCTGACGTTAAAGCAGCAGCGCCACCCACGTTAGACCACCGGTGTTTTCCTAACCCACTCATCTGCACTGCGTGTGAATTATACCATCAACCCCAGCGGCGTGTTTAGACTCTGTGCCGCATTGTTCATTACAAGCCCCCGTGGTCACATGATTACTCGGTTAGCTTGAGTCGAGTCGGGCATGTTGTTGTTGGCAGTGACTGTTTGTTTTTACCATACACACACACACACACACCCTTGCACAGACTGTTCCTAACCGAAACACAAATTATCGCACTATATATAAGCTTCCTTCCGAACCAAGTTAGAACGTAATAGTTTAGAACATAAGTTTTTTTTTTTTTAATTCTGCGAGACTAGGGCCGGGCGATTCTGTCGATATCGTGATGACGATAAATGATGCTAGCTTTCCGAGATATCGTCGGTACGGTGACGTATTTTTATTCCGGGTGAAATACGGTGGCACGTGACGATATCGAGTCTGCAATGAAGCAGTTTGCCAGCTCTAACATTTCTTCAGATTTGAGAATTCTGTCCTGGTGTGGTACGAATTATAACGGCGAAGTCTGTGTAAAGGGCACACGCCGCAAAAGTAAAGAAGCCAGATATGATTTATCTCAAGGGCACGAACACTGCCCATACGTGCTTCCTATCTAGGAAGCGTACTCCCAAATAAACCCAGGGAGAGTGCCGATGTCTCGAAGTGTCCGTGATAGCGGGAGGTATTTGTCCTGAATCCGCTCTGCATTCCTCAGGCCGTTCCCAGTTGTGTGATTGGCTGAAAGCTGTACGTCGCTGCATTAAAAAAAAACAGGAAGATGGGATATATATATATCTCAAGTGACGTTTGCGAGAGCCGAGAACACCGACGTCTTAAGTCCACCGTACTCAGACGACACGAAAAAATTTCCCCCTGCCTGCATTCTTATACACTCGCCGGTCAAAAGTTTGTGGACGCCCAAAAGTTTGTGGACGCCCATGTTTCTCATGGCCTCGAGAAGCTCTCGATCCGAAGGCGTGAAATCGGCGTCGTAGACAGAAACGCGATCACGCCGACATGTCCGTCCCTTCCGTTAGGGACGCTGACATTTTATTTACAAAAAAAAAACAAAAAAAAAAAACACGTTTTTTTTTTTTTACGAGAAAATCATTATGTTTTCCATGTCATTGAAGGTGAGCGTATACTCGGCACCTCAGCTTCATGGACATGTTTGAAATGGGGATGCGGTTGTGTACTTCTTCATCGTGCCTGCGCTATCTCACGTCGGATAAGGCGCAAGTTTAAGAAGGGCGATTCTAAACCAATCGCAGATAGCGTTTGGGAAATCGCCGGCCGATTTCGACGGTTTCTCAGTGAAACGCCACGCTGCATCGTTTTCTTTTGAGAGAGAGAGAGAGATTTGTAGGCGAGAGAATGACTGTTTATCGTTGCCGTAATGTAAGTGAGAACAGGAACTAACTTGTCTCACGGATGTTCCACAACACTGAATCCAACTATACACCATTATAAAAAAAAATGCTAATCCGCTACGTTAAGCGGAATCGCACACTTCAGACTGTGCCGTTCATGCGCACACACAGGAACAGGAGGTTCGCTCGTTTTCGGAGAGGCTCCGGCAAAGGTTAACGTTAAACCCGGCTTCCCCGGGCAGCACGGTCCTCCGGGAGAGTCGGACGCTGATCTGCAACACACTCGTGACCCAGAATTATCCGCCTGATGGACTTGCATGAGGAAAAGGAGGCAAAGTCTAGCATCGTCCCCACAAACGATAGCTCCACACCCACCTGTGCCAGGATGCTCAGCCCCACCCACGGGCACAGCCCGGGAACGGTCCTGCTAATCACCGCAGTACGCACGCGACGACTCGTGCGGGACGGCGGCCGGGCCGGACAGCGTCGATAAAAGACGGATCCGGTCGGTGTCCCGCCGCGCCCGAGACGTCATCCCGATCGGCCGCGGTTAACGTCCGCCTCGCCGACTCGCGTCGGTTCTACATGACGGCCGTGATGCGGCGGGACGCGTGTTTGCTTTGCTCTTTCTCCTGCCCACGCGTATCCACACGGTGTGTTAGTTCAGCTTGGCTTTTATGCCCCGCGTCTAGCGCTGCTGCTGACGGGCAAATCCAGAAGCTATTGTGTTTTAAGGACACATCTCTCCGCCTAACGCATTAGCTCAAACAGTCGAGTGCACACAGACGCGCACAGGCACCTGCCTCCGCGCGCAGCGACTGCAAACTGTAACGCATGAACGCTTACCAAAGAGCAGCCCTGTCGTGTCAGCCGGAAACCTCCAGCGGTGGCTAGTCCGCATCGTTTAATAATTGATGATGTACGGCTTGTACGTCAATAGCAGTGCGTGCGTGTGCGTGTGTGTGTGTGTGTGTGTGTGTGTGTGTGTGTGTTCAGTAACAGAAACCCGTCGTTTAAGCTCTTAAACTGTTACGAGTTTGACCTTGTTGGGACTCAGAAAGCATTTCCTGAGCCTCCCTCTTCAGTCCTGACAGCTATTCAGCGAGCGTCGGCCTCTCCCTGTTCACGACGGAAGCCTCTCACATCCGTCTTAACCGTGTCACCGTGCGGCCTGCTGGAGCGTGCTCGGGTTAGGAGGTCAGAGGTGAAGACGGAGGCATCTCGAGTGCGATCGTTAGGCCTTCATGAGCATGCAGAGGAAGGGGTGTTCTCATCGGCTGTTCTTATTATTTACTCACTATTTACTCACGATATATATACAGTACACGTGTTGGGTATAATATACCTACGTTAAATCGAGACTCGTGAGCCGTGTTTTCTTTTTCTCTGAATATATCGAAATAACCGAAGTACTGTCTCTGTGAACTCTGTGACGACGATAATCCGATATTAACCCGATACTCTGATTAAGAAACTAGCATGTGAACAGATTATCGACGACCTTAATCCGATTAAAGTCGCACTCGGAGTAAACGCGAACGGAATTAAGACGTGCGGAGTGTTCCTGTTTTAGTCGCGTTATCGACGTGCGTAACAGACACGTACACGCCTTAATCGCACTATTAACGTCGTGTGGGAGTTTTCACCGCGTTGTGCGTGTATCGCACCGGCGTTCTCTGTAAAACAAACACACGCTGCGTAGTGTACTTTCTCCTCATGCCTTAACCTCCCACGGCCGGCCTCCCTTCCACTTCCTTTTTCCTCTCTGAAAACCTCAGCGATTTAGCGCTGACCGAACATTTCCTTTCATCGCTCACTGAGGAGGCGTTTTAGGTTTTTATGCCCCGAAGGTATGTTTTTCTTTTCGTCCCCCCCCCCCCCCCCCCCTCTATGCCTGCGATCGTTTCTGATGGTTTATATGTATGATGTTATGTTTTTTGTTTTTCCATGGACCAAACCCGTGTTGGTGGTGGAGGCGGTGTGATGGTGCGAGGAATTTTTTTTTTCTTTCTTTTCACACATCGGGCGGCGCCCTTAATACCGTTCGAGCACCGTTTGAATGCCGCTGCCTGTCTGAGAATTGTTGCTGACCATGTGGATCCCTGCAGCAGGAGCGCAAGCACCTTTAGAGCACGGGAAATGCCGTACCAGGACGCGGCCTCCTTTTAGCCTTTCATGTTTTTGTTATTACGCTGTGCAGTTGCCAGTAAACCAGATAACAGCATGACGGATCTGCGAAGAAAACAACTGAACACGGGGTTAAACAATAACCACGGGGTCGGTAGAGTTCGGAGACGCGTGGGGGCTTTTTCCAAGGTCCAGAGCAGCACCATCGGTCGGCCGATTTGGCGATGCAGGATTGGTGACGCAACGTTTTGAGAAATACTCAGAATCGTCTGCTTCATCAGTACCGTAATGCCGTTTGTCTCGTCCAGTCGACGTAACTTGTGAACGTAATGAAATCCTGGAGGGACCGGTTAACCAAACAGCCAATCGGACAGAAGAATTGATGCATTATCTGCATCCCAAACCCCGATTTGGTCAGTTCTGACCAGATCCATTCAAAAATAAAGGCAATATAAATATCCGCCGGTTGTTTCGCTAAGTGAAACACTCCGAATCATTTTGTGGAATCATTTTGTGGAATCATTTTGTGGAATCATTTTGTGGAATCATACCTTGGAATCATTTTGTGGAATCATTCCTTGGAATCATTTTGTGGAATCATTTTGTGGAATCATTCCTTGGAATCATTTTGTGGAATCATTTTGTGGAATCATTCCTTGGAATCATTCCGTGGAATCATTTTGTGGAATCATTTTGTGGAATCATTCCGTGGAATCATTTTGTGGAATCATTCCGTGGAATCATTTTGTGGAATCATTCCGTGGAATCATTTTGTGGAATCATTCCGTGGAATCATTTTGTGGAATCATTCCGTGGAATCATTTTGTGGAGTTGACTCCAAAGCTTTGGGGACAACTCTACTAAGCGTGGGTTGCACCGATGAGGATTAAATGAAGCACAGTTTAGAGCTAATCTAGGATTTGTTGATCTGGGCTTTATTTTAAACCGAGTCGTGTTGCGCCGCTGAATTTTAAACACATGAACACATCGGGGATTAGAATTCGAACCCATATACGATTCATTTTCTCCGCCACGATGGATCCGCCATCGACGCCGCCGCCGCGGTGCGTGCGGATTTCATCGACGTGGAGATACACGAATTCTCCAGCGTGACCAAACGGCAACAATGTAACTCTTTCACTTCCTCTGGAGTGACTACAAAGCGATCGTGAACTTCAAACGTTGAGTTAAGGACAAAATTCAACTGCCGTTATTAACCGCTCGTTCGCGTAACCGATACAGGCTGAGGGGGAAAACAAATAAACGTGTAAAATCTGAGTTTAAAGTGATGGAGCAACAAGATTAGAGTTAATCCAGGTTCGTTGTGAAATTAAATCCAGGATTAACGCGATTTTTAAACGAGGTTTAACGTCGGGTGCAACAGAATTATTAGATTTAATCCAGATTTCGGCTTAATCCTTATTGGTGCAACCCACCCTAAGTTACACCTGGAATCTATGAATCGACTCTTTTTAAAAAAAAAATAAAAAATTACGCCCAACAGCGTAATCCGATGTACGGCGTTCCCATTTATTAGAGGTTTCCCATCGTAACGTGCGCCGCCGTTTCCATCGAACGTCCCGTCAGTCTAAGTGAAGTGACGCGGTGCGCCACGTTGTGCTTCAGAACACAGCCCAACTAATCAATAGTGAAGTTTGTTGCCAACTATTTCTTTTTTAATCATGGAATCCGGTCGATTTTTTTTTTTGTTGTCGATTACTCGTCGCAGCCCCGATTACGATGAATAACGCCGTACGTGCCGGTGTCGCATCGTTGTTTTGCTAGGGCTGGGCGGTGTGACGAAACTATCCTATCGCGGTCCTCGAGGACGTCTCTTAAACGCGTATCGTTATATATATATAATTTTTTTTTTTCCCGCCGTCACAAAACAAAACACGGACGTACGACACGGCGGAGTTTAAGAGCGGGACAAAAGCGCCACAGCTAATCCGTGAGGGAAATCATAACGGAAAAGGTGAGTACTGCATATTTTTATCTCTCGGTCTTACTCCCACTGCTCTCTCACACACACACACACACACACACACTTCCTACACAGATGTGCCGAGATCCTGGACACGGTTCTAAAAGAGGATGTTTTTCAGGAAGGATGGTTATTGTGGAAACTTGGTCTGGTCAGTAAAGTCATCCTGCAGTATAACGGAGCGCTTGCGAACCCTCCACGTTTCTGCTGGCTGTGCAGAACACGGGCTGGAATCCCGTGGGTGGCCAGATCCTTTTATTTGAAGTTATGAGCGGCGTAATGAGCGTGTAGTTTAGGCTGGAATACCTGACCGTTCTCCCAGACGTTGTTTAGTCCTGTGGGATCACAAAGCACTAAAAATTTCTGCGTCTCTCCTGCACTCGACGGCTTTTATTATTATTATTATTGTTATATTTTTATCTTTTATTGCATGGAGGAATGTTTGGGGTTTGCTTTAGTGCGAGGTCGTCGACACTGCCGGAGCAGCTGCATGTGGCTGGTGAAGGGGGAGTAGACAGGAAGTCGAGTCTGATCGCCGTATGGACGCGTATACAGCCCGCGCGTCTGTGGACGTCAGGGTAAGAGCGACAGGTTCAGAGACGTCGGACTCCGCGGCGCGGTGAATAAATCGGCCCGCTCTTCAGAGTGAGTTTTTGACCGCGGTGCGATCGCATCGTCGGTCTCGTCCCGAAGCGTCTCTCTACCGGCGCTGCTTTTATCCAGGCCCGTCTCGTAGCCGCAGGGGGAACGTCCATCCCGTCCGTTTTCCTCCGTCTGTCTGAACACACGGGGTTTCGTCCCGAGAATGCAGAGTGAGAGTGGGGTGTGTGTGTGTGTGTGTGTGTGTGTGTGTGTGTGCACCACAAGAGAGGAACGTGCTAAAGAGACGAGTGCTGAAGACGAGCGCAGTAGCGATGGTCCTGCCTGTAAAAGATGGGCAGGTCTTCATCCGGCCGCAGCGATACGCAGCGTTTCATCCTGTGATGTGGACACGGCTGCGCTTTCAGGTCGTCAGTGAGTGACGGGACTGAGGCGTGAGGCACTGTTCATGGACACACACACACACACACACACACACACACACACACACACTCTCTCTCTCTCCCCTACTCTCTCACACACTCTCTCTCTCTCTCCCCTACTCTCTCTCCTGCACTCTCTCTCTCCCCTACTCTCTCTCTCTCCCCTACTCTCTCTCTCTCCCCTACTCTCTCTCCCCTGCACTCTCTCTCTCTCTCCCCTGCACTCTCTCTCTCTCTCCCCTGCACTCTCTCTCTCTCCCCTACTCTCTCTCTCTCCCCTACTCTCTCTCTCTCCCCTACTCTCTCTCCCCTGCACTCTCTCTCTCTCTCCCCTACTCTCTCTCTCTCTCTCCCCTACTCTCTCTCTCGCTCCCCTACTCTCTCTCTCCCCTACTCTCTCTCTCTCCCCTACTCTCTCTCTCTCCCCTACTCTCTCTCTCTCCCCTACTCTCTCTCTCTCCCCTACTCTCTCCCCTACTCTCTCTCTCTCCCCTACTCTCTCTCTCTCCCCTACTCTCTCCCCTACTCTCTCTCTCTCCCCTACTCTCTCTCTCTCCCCTACTCTCTCTCTCTCCCCTACTCTCTCCCCTACTCTCTCTCTCTCCCCTACTCTCTCCCCTACTCTCTCTCTCTCCCCTACTCTCTCTCTCTCCCCTACTCTCTCTCTCTCCCCTACTCTCTCCCCTACTCTCTCCCCTACTCTCTCCCCTACTCTCTCCCCTACTCTCTCTCTCTCCCCTACTCTCTCTCTCTCCCCTACTCTCTCTCTCCCCTACTCTCTCCCCTACTCTCTCTCTCTCCCCTGCACTCTCTCTCACACTCTCTCTCTCTCCCCTGCACTCTCTCTCTCACACTCTCTCTCTCCCCTGCACTCTCTCTCTCACACTCTCTCTCTCTCTCCCCTGCACTCTCTCTCTCTCCCCTGCACTCTCTCTCTCTCTCTCTCTCTCTCTCTCTCCCCCCTACTCTCTCACACTCTCTCTCTCTCTCTCTCCCCTACTCTCTCTCCCCTGCACTCCCCCCCCCCCCACTCTCTCTCTCCTTCTCTCTCTCTCTCTCTCTCACACACACACACACACACAGATGTCGTAAAGGGATTTTTCAGGGTTTAAACCCCACACCTGTAAGGTGTGTGCATTAACCACAGATGATCATTTCGACACGTTTCCCTGTACTGAGAAAAGACCAAAGACGTGTTTACGTGAAACTCGCGTATAGAGAATCCTAACGGCGGTTATTAAATTCCCCCCGTAAGCGACAGCGCTTTTAAATTCCCTATTCTGATTGGTCAGAAAGCGTTCATTAATTTTCTGTATCAGCGCAGCTCTGTGTTCCCGACCGCAAGGCGAATCAACACTCATTATATAAGAGGTGAGTGTGTGTGTGTGTGTGTGTGTGTGTGTGTGTGAAGGGGTGGGTGCTGGTTGCATATTTCCTTTTATCATCTCTTTCCTTTTGATTCCCCGACTTCCTGGAAAAGAAGAGTAAATCGCAGTGTTATTGACGAGCTGAGGATACATTTGATGAGGAGGAAGCAGTCATACAGGTTCTGTGGTTTTAGGCACGAATCGTCGAGTCTCTACGAGCTTGCGTGACACAGAACAGCGGCGTTCCGGGTCAAACCTACAACTGCACGCGGCTCACGCCGAGTGTGTGAAGACTGCCTTTTAAACGCTGCTCGATCTCTCCTTCTGGTCAGCTCCACGCACCTCGGTGAGCCGGGTCTGCCAGTCAAACGCTGCAAATGCGAATACATTCGGGGCGAAGAACGCATGCTCTCAGGATCCCGATCCGCCGTGACCCTGACCGGGATAAAGCCGTCACTGGATACGAACGATATCAACACCGTGACAAATCACCGGCTGCCTAAGCCCCGGTTATATCTTAATGCTTTTTCAGTGAAGCGTGATTGATTAATACGCGCTCGAATGCAGTCGTCGGAGCAGACGTGTTCGGAGTACTGACGCGGCCGGGCGTGAACACAGTCGTGGTGGCTGATTGGTTAAAGCTGTGCACCACTGATCTGCAAGTCATCGGTTTAAATCTCCGCACCGACACTCGGTGCGTTTACACGGACGACGATAATCCGATATGAACCCGGTTAAGACGATACTCTGATTAAGAAACTAGCATGTGAACAGATTATCGACGACCTTAATCCGATTAAAGTCACACTCGGAGTAAACACGAACGGAATTAAGACGTGTGGAGTGTTCCTGTTTTAGTCGCGTTATCGACGTGCGTTACAGACGCGTACACACCTTAATCACACTATTAACGTAGTGTGGGAGTTTTCACCGCAGTGTGCGACAGGACGCGTACACACACGGCAGCGCTCGACCGTTTTACGGCAAACGAGAGAGCACGGCCGCGTCCCAAACCGCGTACTTACCTGCTACAGTATACAGTAGAGAAATACATGTATCTCAGCTACCATATAGACGCGGTTTGGGACGCAGCCCACGGCTTCACGCAGTCGTCTGTTAGCGCGTACAGCACGACAGATAATTAACCGCACCTGAAGCGTTCGTAAAAATAAAAACACCCGAAACTGTACACGGTCCCATAACGAAGACCGACTGTACGTCGATACGTGAAATTCCGGAGTGACGTCGGACGGCGTGGCGCGGTGACGTAATGACGTGTGCCGTTAATCCATCTACGTTCTAGAACACGTCAAACCTGAACATGAAAGGAGTATTGTAAAAGCGACTCATGTAAACACCTTCATCAGAATATTGTACGTCTTATTCAGAATAAGGTCAGTAATCAGAATTAAGGGGAATTAAGGGGTTGAGCTCAGTCCGTGCAGACGTGGTTTGATAAAGGTTGGAAGCGGAAGATCCCGCGTGACCCGCACAGACGTCCAACTCCACCGAACAGATTCAGAATGAACTGGAATGCTGACCGCACCCCAGGCCTAATCTCCCTGACCTCCCTAATGCTCCTGTGGATGAACGAGCTAAATCCCCACAGCTACGCTCCAAAGTCTACCGGAAAGCCTTCCCAGAGTGGAACTCGTCCCAACGGCAACAGGAGAACGTGTGTGTGCATCTTCTGCCGGAGAAAGCCGAGGCCAGGAGGGTTAATCAGCCCAGCCTGGGTTCCGACTCCTCAGGGAACACGGGTCTTCTGGGACCGTCGGCCTGGCGCTCATCGTGCCTCTGTGTCCGTCACAGCGAGGATTATCTACCGCGATGCTGTCCGATACTCCATCGTGATTGGTCAGAATGCGTTGACTTCATGCTGTGTAGCGGCATGGCTCTGACTGTACTACTGACTGCAAGGCAAATCATTTTTCTATACACGCCTTCTGATATCGTTTCTATAGCAACAGCACTGCCCATCGTTCACGTCTAACAGTTCACTTTTACGCGTTAGTTAAAGACGTATAAACATACGCTCCTGAGTGGAGCGTGAGAACATCCCCGATCTCGGAAGAGGACGTAACGGAGTGTGTTGATTGGCCTAGAGGGCGTATGTGGGAGGGGGTTAACCGAAGCAGCTGCTTTTTTTTTTTTCCTTTCTTTTTTTCTTTCTTTTCTTTTCTTCTTTACGTCCTGCAGACACTTGGGGCCTCAGCACATCAGAGTGGCCTTTCTTCTCGTTTTCTCTTTCTTCCTCCCTCCGTCCAACCCCCACTCACCTCAGGGCCATATGGGGGACACACCCGGGCATCCTTTGATGTGGCGCGTTTCCCCCTCTCTAGTAGAGACGCCTCCGTAGACATGCCACATCCACCGTGATGGAGAGATGCGCCTCTGGCTCGGAGATCTTCCACACGTCACACGGCGGTGCCGATGAAAACCGCCGTGTGTATGCTACAAAAGCCAATTCTGTCAAATAAACACCCCGCGGCGCCGTCCACGGCCGAATACGGCAACCGGCCCGTGGTTTGTTTCCGCAGAGGCTGTAGAAACCCAGGCTGGAAAGCACTAAAGGCTAGACAGAGAACAAAAGCTTCGTCAGCTCGACCGTGTGCTCCCGGATGAGGAGGGGAAGCCAGAAGAACCACCGGATCGTCTGTTTTCGTCTCCATTTCTGTCTTTGGGGTTTGCGCCGTGGACCGGAGAGCGACACTCCCTCGGTAATCATACTCTCCCGAACGGGCTGGGGTTTGACTTTGCTCCCGTACTCCCGAAATCTGTTTTCATACCGAGGAGCGCTGTGAATAGATGTCTATTTAAAGCGCTTACAGTGTGTGAGCTATATTGGGAGCTAGGCCTGGGTCTCATTATATGCGAACGTTATATTCATTTCACATCGAGTTATTTACACCTTCACTGGAAGACTAGGCGTAAAAACACCCCGCGACGTCCCGTGAGCAGTGAAACAAATAACGGCGTGATGCCCTCACGACGGCGTTGTGAAATTATTCAATCGAGCCTCTAGGGGGGGTAAAATAG
>NC_030440.2:2097500-2105000 GCF_001660625.3 Ictalurus punctatus
GTGTGTAGCCGTAGCAGGCAGAGGGCCGGCCGTGTGTCAGCCGCTCTATTGTCACGGTAGCAGACGGTCGCCATGCGTCTGGCCGATCTGCATAACACGGGCCAGACGCGACGGCCTAACCTCCCCCTCTCTTCCCGCTCGTGCCCTTTCTCTCCGTCGTTTTCTTTCTTTCACCTCCTCCTAAATCAGGCAGCGACGTCCCCGTGGAGAGCGGAAGCGTACGGGACGCTGACGGAGATGACGGAGAGCGCGTCTGCACCGCGGCCTCGCCTCGTGCGCCGTCTGGAGGGATTATTTTTAAGTTACTATTGCTGTAGTCGTAATAGTGATTAGAGAGACACTGAAATCGGCCATGTTGAAGCATTTCATGCTCTTTCTACAAAAGGCATTAGACAAGCTGCTGGTGAAGCTGCATTTGTCGGTGTGTGTGTGTGTGGGGGGGGGGTCACGAGTTCTCCACAGAACCGTTAGGACTTTGGGCAGAATCCCAGAGACGCTGGCGACAGATCAGTAGAAGGTGCGGGAGTCTCTGCCGGTCTCTTTCACCCCCCTCGTGTTCTTCTGAAAGGCTCCCCGGGGATGCCAGGTCTGTTAATATGCTAATCTAAAAGCGATTCCTCTCTGCTCGGATACGGCGCGCTTTCTTTGGCCGTCTTTTTTCTTTTTAAGCGGAGTTTATCATTTAGATATGAGGCACACTCGCGCACGTTTCATCGAAGCTGGGAGATAGTTTCGACCTAACGTCATCGGCGTGATCAAGCCGGCGTTGGACTGAAAGGGATTCTCGCGTCATTCTTCGCTTAAGCCGCGAGATCCGTCCTGTGTGCGAAGGGCACGTCGTGTCCAAACATCCGTCCGTTCGTTTATTCATCACCGGTAAGCACTTTATCCCAGTCGGGGTTGCGGTGGATCCGGAGTCCGTCCTGGAAACACCGGGCGGGACGGGACGGGACGTCATTGAGGAGGACCTTGTACACGCACGTGCGCGCGCATACGATTTAGGGGAGATTTAGCATAGACGATCCACCTGCTGGACTGTTTTAGAAGGTGGGAGGAAAGCAGAGGACGTGCACAACCTGTGCTCAGGATTCTTTCGCTCGACACTCACGGGTCATGACCATCCGGGAGGATGGGATAGATTAGCCGAGAGCTCTGTCCGAAATCCGAGCTCCCGCTTTAGCATCGCAGACCCATACAGCGACGTTGAACACTGCTGGGTCTGATCCGTGTCGCATTTGAGCCCTATATTTTCCCCATCGCTTGTGAATACGATCCTAAGATAGTAAAACTCCTCCCCCAGGGGATACTAGCAGTCAGTGGAATGCCTGACATATACATTATATATATATATATATATATACACACATGTCAGGCATTCCACTGACCGCTAGTATCCTGCCTGTGTGGAGCTCAAAGTTGTATGCAATGCCTTTTGAGATACAAGGCATGTACACCTTGTACCCCCAGTTATAGGGCTTGCTGGGGATGTACCGCTCCAGTCGAATTTTTCTTTCCTTTGTATGGACTTCGCACTTCGGGGTTCATCCATTGGAACGCTTCTCATTGGTTCTACGTTGAGGAAACGCCTCAGTTTGAAGCGAGGATCTCGATATGAGTCGTCCCTGCCGGGGTCTAAAGTGTCGTCCCTGAAGCGGACGGCGCTCTCGATTAGTTCCCGTCTTTTCATTAGCGTGACGCGTGTGTTGGTCTTCCAGCACATGCGTGTTGCAGGAAGTCCATAGATGGGCATTTGGAAAGCAGTCAGTCAAACTTGAAAGTGAATGTAAATATATATATATATATGTCAACTCTTCTATATACACTGCTACAGTGCAACGGAACATGGTCCCACGGTGCATCCTGCTGAGCTTCCCTGTACGAGAGTAACGAGTATGAGTAAGTGTGTGTCATTAGTTGCGCTGAACTCCTCTCGTGGTGTTTGTGCAACAGACAGAGCTGTGAGAAGTGCTGTCCTGCTGTCATGCCATAACAATGAGCTCACTCTGATCAACCAGCATTCTGGCTGGAAGGAAACGGCCTAGGGCACTTCCTGTTCATACACACACACACACACACACACACACACACACACACACTCGCTCTTTCTCTCTCTCTCTCTTTATCTCGCTCTCACACTAGATAGATAGACAGACGGATAGATAGACAGAGATACATCGATAGATAGACAGAGATAGATAGACAGACGGATAGATAGATAAATAGACAGACGGATAGATAGACAGATAGATAGACAGAGATGGATAGAGACAGACGGATAGATAGATAGATAGACAGACAGACAGGTAGACGGATAGATAGATAGACAGTCAGATGGATAGATAGACAGAGATAGATCGACAGACAGGTGGATAGATAGCTAGATCAATAGACAGATAGATAGACAGACAGATAGATACAGAGATGGATAGACAGATAGATACAGAGAGAGAGACAGATGCATAGATAGACAGACAGATGTATAGACAGAGATAGATAGACAGACAGACGGATAGATAGACAGATAGATACAGAGAGAGATAGACAGATAGATAGATAGACAGACAGGTGGATAGATAGAGATAGATAGACAGACAGATGGATAGATAGACAGACAGATGGATAGACAGACAGACAGATGGATAGATAGACAGACAGACGGATACAGAGATAGATAGACAGACAGATGGATAGATAGACAGATGGATAGACAGAAAGATGGATAAACTGATAGATACACAGACAGACAGACGGATAGATAGACAGACAGACAGATGGATAGATAGACAGATGGATAGATAGAAAGATGGATAAACTGATAGATACACAGACAGACAGACGGATAGATAGACAGATAGATAGACAGATGGATAGACCGACAGATGGATAGATCAGTAGACAGACAGACAGACAGAAAGACGCTTTTCCCTTCTGATGTTCCTGACGGATTCTTCCCGCACCTTCAGCGTACCCAGCCGTCCTGTGCGTCTCTGCGCCGTGACGTTTAGCTCTGAGGCGTCCGCGAGAGAGGACGTGATGCCGTTGTGTCGCTATAGCACTCGTGCCATCACCAGGAAGTTTACGTCCACGTGGAAACCTGTTAACATTCACTCATATCCGTAAAGACGGTCACGTCCCTGTGAAACATACCCACGTGTCACTGTGCCGCAAGATATTTTTAAAGCGACATACCGTATTCCGCTTTATAAATAATCATCGCAGCATTGCAGCTATCGCATTCTACAGCTTTGCATACCATTCCTCCCTGTACAGACGTATAAATCAGAGGCCCTGCTGCCAAGCGATTCAACCACAAAGAGCGGTTCTTTGAGTCCTCATAGACTTCCGGTCAGCTTCGAAACCCGTCTAGCCGTTCTTCTCGGGCCTGTCTCGTCAGCCCACAGAGCTGCCGTTTACTGGATCGCGAGACCGTCGTGTGAAAATCGCAGATCAGCAGCTTCTGAAATACTCAAACCAGCCTTCCACGGTCAGACGAACTGAGATCAAATGTTTTCCCCCTATCCTGATGTTTGGATTAATTGCCGATCGGGAAATTGCACGAAAGTCTAGGTGTACAGGTGTTCCTAATAAAGTGGATAGAAACCGAATTCGTGGGCTCGGTGGGATGACGGGAACAACAACCACTACTCTCAAGATCGCTTACTATACGACTACGAGTCTAGCGGAGATCCTATATAAAAGCACCCTCCCTCAGCCGCGTGGAAAGCGGTGCTTGAAGAACGTCGTCCGTCCGTCCGTCTGCGTCGGGATCCTGTACCGCCGCGTTTCCTGGAAACGTGTCGAGAGAATAAAGACACCAGTTCACAGGAAAGGGAAAGAGTGTCAACGGGATGTCCGAAGAAACAGATGGAACCTAGAAAACCCCGACCCTCCACCCCCTTCCACTTTTACCCCCACTCTGAAACACACACTCGGACACACACCCACACTACAGGACGTGAGCACATGCTACCTGTCCATCATGAACCTAGTATTTGAGATAATCCACTTCCTCTGTATGGTAATTGTTTTATATATTTGTACAGCGTTAATAATAGTACACGCTTTTAAAAGCTCCTTTGTTAGTGTGTAATATCTTTCGAGCATGGGTGTGTGCGCGTGCGTGTGAGTCATGCACAGGTTTTAGGGAGTATAAACGACCGAGAAGGGCTTAACATGCTTCAGGGCTGAATGCACCTCGAGCGGTCCGACTGGTTTTTACATTTTTGATTCGTCTCACTCGTATGTCAGACCCCGGCGGCGTGACGAGGATTAGACCCCACCCACTCGGGACCGTTTATCTCATCTATACGTGCAAGGTCAAGTTTTAGGGGTGAAGGGTCAACACCTGTCTGTCCTTTAACTCCAGGCGATTTTCTCCTGAAAAACAAGGCATGGTTGGGATTCCTTTAAAGACTCTTAAATAAAATCAACGGCTAATCTTTTTTGGCACAGATCAAATCCTGAAGGCAGGACATGTAGAGACCTGGGTGTTATACAGCCGGTTAAGCGATGTGTTGGTAATGAAGCCTGAAGTTTACATATCCTGTGGAGGGTTTGATTTGTTGGCTTGGTCCTGCAGGACACCGGTCTAAATGCCCACCCGCTAAAGGCTGTAAATACCGTAGCGATTTCATGCTCTGTGAGTTTTGTTTATTTTTCCTTGCTTCTTCCTGCCAGCTCTTTTCTGTGCTTGGGTTAGATTTAGTAATGAGCCATGTCCTACCGTGGTGTCTCCTCCCTATCCAAGCTCAAGATGATGTCTGATGCTCTGCCTCCCTCTAGTGGCCAATCTGTGAAGTACTGACACTAAAGGACGGGAAAAATGTAAGTGTTGCAGCACAGACTGTATTATTGAGATAAAAAAAAAAAAGTCCTCAATAATAACAGTGTTAATCCATGTGATAGAATACAGTTCATAATTTTAACAGTTGACTATCGAAGCATTTTCATGCTGATTTGGACATTAGAAAGCCTTTATCGTCGCATATACAATTACATTATGGATGAATTCATGTCATCACTCATTAGGGCTGCACAATGAATCGAACATTGATCCCGATAATCTTATTAAAAAACTGCTAACCCTTAATCTTAACCCCAACCTTAAGCTTAAACACTGAACCTTAATCTTAACCCCAACCTTAATCTTAACCACTGAACCTTAACCCCAACCTTAATCTTAACCACAACCTTAATCTTAACCACTGAACATTAACCCCAACCTTAATCTTAACCACTGAACCTTAACCCCAACCTTAATCTTAACCACTGAACATTAACCCCAACCTTAATCTTAACCACTGAACATTAACCCCAACCTTAATCTTAACCACTGAACCTTAACCCCAACCTTAATCTTAACCACTGAACCTTAACCCCAACCTTAATCTTAACCACAACCTTAATCTTAACCACTGAACCTTAACCCCAACCTTAATCTTAACCCCAACCTTAATCTTAACCCCAACCTTTATCTTAACCCCAGCCTTAATCTTAACCACTGAACCTTAACCCCAACCTTAATCTTAACCCCAACCTTAATCTTAACCACTGAACCTTAACCCCAACCTTAATCTTAACCCCAACCTTAATCTTAACCCCAACCTTAATCTTAACCACTGAACATTAACCCCAACCTTAATCTTAACCCCAACCTTAATCTTAACCACTGAACCTTAACCCCAACCTGAATCTTAACCACTGAACATTAACCCCAACCTTAATCTTAACCACAACCTTAACCTTAACCACTGAACCTTAACCCCAACCTTAACCTTAACCCTAACCTTAATCTTAACCACTGAACCTTAACCCCAACCTTAATCTTAACCACTGAACCTTAACCCCAACCTTAATCTTAACCCCAACCTTAATCTTAACCCCAATCTTTACCACTGAACCTGAACCATTGAGCTACCACTGCTTCATGAAAATTTGAAATACTGTCTGTGCAGGTGCATTTCCTATGCCAGTGTGCATAATCTAACACATTCGCATTGTTGTACACAACAGGAAACAGTCTCGTTAACATTTCATACAGTCCTCTGCCACTTTATTAGGAACACTTGTACACCTGCTCATCTGTGCAGTTGACCAATTAGCCAACCCCATGGCTTCAGGTAAAGAAACTGGGCGGTTAAAGATTAAAAGTAGAAGCGACAGCTTGTTGAATCTTATCGAATGTCCAACCGAGTGTCCGGTTTTAGCGAGCAAGTGCTGACTGTAGCCTCAGATTCCTGCAGCCAGGAGTGGATCCCAGTGTGGTCTTCTGCCGTTCTAGCCTCCTCGTTGTACATTCTGAGATGCTTTTCCTGGTTGTAAAGAGTGGCGATTTGAGTAAACACAGCCTTCTTGTCAGATCAAACCAGTCTGGCCATCGTCCTCTTAGCTCTCCTCGAGAAGCTGTCTTCTCCCACAGAACTCACTTAGATGTGTTTATTTGTTCGCTTTTATGTATTACATGAAAATCTCAGGAGATCAGCAGGTTCTGAAATACTCAAACCAGCCTGTCGGGCACTAGTAAGACAAATGAATGTTGTCCTCCTTAAGTTACTTTGGTAAGGTTATTAGGCGATGAAGGGTGTGGGCGCTCGCTTGTGTGGTGTTCATCTTTTCTGTCCTTCACCTACTCTCACTCTCTCCTTGGTTGGTTTTCTTTTTTTTTTCCTTTTCTTTCAACGGCCCTTCTCTCATCCGCCCCGATCCCCAAACAGCTCCTTAAATAGTAATTATTTATGATTGAGGCTTTGAGGTAGAAAAACATTGAGGTGGATTGTTTGAACAGGCTTTTAGAAACTGCATGACTTCTCAGTGTGGATGATGGGTTTCTTTATATTTATATATATATATATATATCGTTGTTGTCGTTTTGCTTTGGTGACCAGAAGGTCGGGAACATGAATCCGAGGTCGGAACCTCGAGCAGGACCCTTATTAAACCCGCTGCGTGCATCTACTGACTCTGAGAAATGAATCAGAATAAAATGACTCATCGAGTTGTAAAACAAAGGCCGCCTTTAGATTTTTATTGTTTCCAACCAACCACATGCACGCAGACGGCCTCGGAGCTAGACCGATTGTGGGAAGGGCATAAACGCGGCTCGGTGAAGCGGGGCGTCTGGGTAAAGGTCCTTAAAGCTGGGAGTTACGGCGTGAAGGAGAAACGGGAATTCTGTACGGAGTCCATGAACTAAGGTTTTCCATTTTCCGTTTCTTTATAGTGCATACTACATAGTGCAGTGAGTATCACTTTATAATCACAAGTTTAAATGCAGTGCTCCCTCTTTCGTGCTCCCCAGACCTTCTCTTCTTTCTTCACATCTTCCTGCCATCTCGAACTCTCCTCCTCTGCCCCTCCCCGAGGCCTTGGATTGGGCAGGTGGAAGCTAAAGCTGGAATGCTGGGGAATGCAGTCAGTCCCACTCAGCATGCACGTGCATGACCTACAGATCACATCCCACTACTCGCATGGCAAGCTGATATAGAAGAAGCGTGAGATAAG
>NC_030440.2:2110000-2142500 GCF_001660625.3 Ictalurus punctatus
CGGCCACTAGCCCGAGGCGAAACGCTGAGCTGTGTCCAACACAGCAAGGGTGTGCTCCAAACAAGTGAGCAGGTGAGCACATGGGTTTCCGGGTGAGTGAAGCGCTCTGAACTGTCCACCACGGCCAGCACGGTGATCACCTGTACCTTCAGGATTCGAAGAACCAGGAAGAGAACAGAGGAAGCGAGCTGAAGCTTTAACCATTCGCTCGCTGAAGTGTGACGTCTTCTTTCAGGTGATACCCAGGTTGACTCATGGAAAGACGTGACCAGGAGGAGGACTTTGAACCTGACGTTTGAGGATCTGACAGCTTGGAAAAGCAGGCTGAACGCTAAACACCTCCAGGACCTTTTATTTAATATTCCTTTTCCTTAAACTTTGGTCAGCCGGACTTTCCGCTAGGGACTACACCCAGATCCAGGCTGAGCCGTGTGGTTTGGCCGTATCGGGATTCCTTTTTTCCACTCGGAGTGCAGTGAAGAGATCAGTAGGGAAGACCAGCCTGCTAGTCCTCTTCTTCCATTCATACACCTTCTGGGATTTTCCCTTTGTGCCGGGAACTCCGAGATGCATCCTAGGATAAAGGTAATGGATAGAAGGCATCTGTGTCTAAGAAAGGTATCTGTGCCGTACCTATAACGGGCCGAAACGGGCAAGCGAAGTGTGTCGGATTATCGTGCAGCTCTTCGGGATATTCCGAATATTTCGAGAACGTCTCGGTCGGGACCTCGGCGTGCTTTACACCCCAGGATCTAAAAGCCCGAAAAAGTGTCTTTCCCCTTTGAAGACTGACCGTGCAGCTGTGAGGTCAGGTGACCCCTGTGTACATTTCAGGTCTTGACCCTGCTTAACCCTTCCTTCCATCTCGCGTCCCTCCCCCCCATTGTGGAGCATGAGGAAGAAGAAGCACTCGGACTCTCTGGGCAGGGAGAGGGACAAGAAGGAAAAGGCTACCTCGGTCACTCGCGCCCTCAGCTGGCTCAGCGGATCCTCGCTCTCGCTCTCGCGCCAGACCCGCAAACTGTTCCGCAGCCACAACGACCTCAACACACTCTCGCACACAGCACACCGAGACCGAGAGAAGGACGACGACGATGATGATGATGACGATTGGGTGTATGATCCCCAGCACTACCTAGGTGAGGTGATCGTGTACGTCTGTGTATCCGTTTAACTTTGTGACCTGTGTTTCAGCATTAACGAGTTCTCACGTGTCGAGCGGTCGAGAGCTATTATAACATAAGTGATTGCAGGAACTAACTCGTTTTTTCGTTGATGTAACCTCGGCGTTAAATAGATAGAAGAAGAAGCCCTTATTTGTCACGTGTACGTTACAGAAGAGTGAGAAGTCTTTCTTCGCGTATCCCAGCTCGTTGGGAAGTTGGGGTGAGAGTGCAGGGTCTGGTGAGGCAGTGTAGCCTGGAGTAGAGAGGGTTAACGGCCTTGCTCAAGGGCCCAACAGGTGTAGCTTGGCGGTGCTGGGGCTTGAACCCTCGACCTTCTGGTCTATAACCCAGAGCCGTAAACGTAATGGCGTTAAGTCATTTTTGTTGAAAAATCTTATTGTTGATTGGTTTTCTGGCCGTTTTTAGTAGGAAGTGTGTATATTATATGCGAGTGTCCTAAGGTCGTCGTCGTTCGTGTCCCTGACCGCATGAAGAGGCCAGTATAGCAGGGGGAATTTGCATCAGGATGGAAATTAGGCCGCTCTGCCTTACCTCGACACGTTCACCAAAGTCCCGAGCACATCGGGTAAAACGAAAAGTAAAGAATGGATGCATTGTTCGTGGGTTTTCCTGCAAGATGGTGTCGGTGAAATGTGCCGTACCGAAACCAGTCTGAAACCAGCACGTTTGAGCCAGTTCATTTCCTCCCGCGTCCTCCTGTCCTGCCTTGTTTTATGCACACAGCAGCTGTGTGTGTGTGTGTGAGCGAGCGAGTGAGTGTCTGAGAGTGAGTGTTTGTGTACGTTGTAAACTCCTCCGTCGTGCCTGCGGTTCCAGTCCGGGCAGGAAGTAAAGGAGTGAGATGTTTACATGCGAGGACAGAATCGGATCACCGTCCTGACTCCATGACCGGTTTTCCATTGTGTAAGTCGTTGACGCCAGTCTCTTATCTACCAGGAGGTGGCGGGGTGGTGATGGGGGTTGCGGGGGTTCACAGCGCACCGGGGTGAGTGTGCGGAAACGGGAGATGTCACCAACTGGTGGCGACGCAAGTGTTGCGAGCGCATGCCAATAAGGGGACGCTTTTCATCGTGCCCAAGCTGTAGCTACTTTCATACCCACAGCTGCAGGACCAGCACTGTGGAACATGTTCTGCACCTCAATGTACTGCATTATGCATTTACGAGCAGTGAGAAATTCCACTTAAGGTAAGCAGATTTAGATTGATATATTAATGAGAGTTAACGTGTGTGTGTGTGTGAGACATGTGGGAGTCTGTAAAGTATAAAATGGAGCGCATGTCATTTCTAAGGTCGGGTTGTAACTGGATCTCGGTTATAGATGGAAAGAACAGCACTGGGCTCACTGAGTCACTTCACACACATCATCCCGAATAATCAGGGCCACATTGTTTGGCCTTATAAAAAGAAATCCTTGTCATCTCTGTACGTGGGCAAATATTCCACTTCTCGGTTTTATTCCTTACCACTTCTTTGTGTGTGTGTGTGTGTGTATTGTTTTACACTACTGTACAGCAGTAACTCTACTCTGTCCGTAATAAGAGCCGGCGTCCGTCCTGTGTTGAAGCCACGCTGTGACCCAGTCGTGTGCATTTTGGGTTAATATCAGCGCTCTCTGATTTACGATGGCTCCTCGGCCTCGGCCTCCGACCCCTCACCTCTCACCTTCGCACGTTCCTCACCGGCTTGTTTGACTCTGAGGCGCTAAACTTGGACGGCTGTTAACGGCGTAAGGGCGTCACGTTCAGTACGTTTTAGGAAGCAGTAAATCCGATACTTTGAGTGCGCGTTTCCATCCCGTGGGCTTTCCGACCGTCCTACCCGGTCAGCCACGCGTTCCGTTGATCGCAGATCCGCCCTCGTCCGTTTAAGCTGTAGCGTTCTCCTTACGCAGTTATGTTCGGTTAAGCAGGCACGAGGAGTAGCCTTGTGGAGGGGGGTGGGTGGGGCAGTCCTTTTCGCCTTTTCGCCCGCTGTGTAGTAGGGTCGGGCACGAATTCGGACGCAGCCTGAAAGTAGCGAGCATTAAGCAGGACAGGAAGTTTCCTCTGAACTCCTGTGCATTTAGAAAACACGCAACCCTACTACTCATAACTGCCCGTAGTACTAAATTTAAACCGTGTATTTATACGACTGGCACTTCCACACACAGGCCTGGTTAAAGTGCCCTAAATGTGGCTCCGGCCCTCTTTTTAAATAGAGCCTGTAATTATGGGCTGTCAGACTCTCGTAGTAGACCCATAATTTCATAAGGCCGGTTGCTGCGCAACAGGATGTTTTTGGTGGCAGTCATGGCGGTGTGCGACTCTGTGCCGACGCCGATCCTCTGTGGTGGTGTCGGGTTCGTGTGGCAGCGCCAGTCCTCAGATCCATGTGGCAGGGTAACAGATTGTGTGACCTTTTCCTGAAAGTGCTGAATTTGAATGGTACTGATAAGTTTGTGTAGTGTTGTGACCGGTTTGTGTGACAGTGCTTAGCTTTTTTGGAACCGCTAACGTGGTATGGGCTTTTCCCTAATTACTGAGGCAGTGCAGGACTTAGTAATGTAGGAGCGCTAATTCTCTGTGGCAGCGCTGAACCTCAGTGACGGTACCGTTTCTTTGTGCCACTGTTTAACCTCTGTGGCAGCGCTGATTCTGTGTGGCAGCGCTAATTCTGTGTGGCAGCGCTAATCCTCTGTGGCAGCATTCAGCTTCGGTGACGGTACTGATTCTTTGTGGCACTGCTTAACCTTTGTGGCAGTATTGATTCTCTATGGCAGTGCTAATCTTATGTCGCAGTGCTGATACTCTGTGGCAGTACAGTTTCTCTGTGGCAGCGCTGATCCTAGTGGCAGCATCGATCCTCTGTGGCAGTACAGTTTCTCTGTGGCAGCGCTGATCCTCAGTGGCAGCATCGATCCTCTTGGCAGTACAGTTTCTCTGTGGCAGCGCTGATCCTCAGTGGCAGCATCGATCCTCTTGGCAGTACAGTTTCTCTGTTGCAGCGCTGATCCTCAGTGGCAGCATCGATCCTCTGTGACAGTACAGTTTCTCTGTGGCAGCGCTGATCCTAGTGGCAGCATCGATCCTCTGTGACAGTACAGTTTCTCTGTGGCAGCGCTGATCCTCAGTGGCAGCATCGATCCTCTGTGACAGTACAGTTTCTCTGTGGCAGCGCTCATCCTAGTGGCAGCATCGATCCTCTGTGACAGTACAGTTTCTCTGTGGCAGCGCTGATCCTCAGTGGCAGCATCGATCCTCTGTGACAGTACAGTTTCTCTGTGGCAGTGCTGATCCTCAGTGGCAGCATCGATCCTCTTGGCAGTACAGTTTCTCTGTTGCAGCACTGATCCTCAGTGGCAGCATCGATCCTCTTGGCAGTACAGTTTCTCTGTGGCAGCGCTGATCCTCAGTGGCAGCATCGATCCTCTTGGCAGTACAGTTTCTCTGTGCGCTCCATAGTCTCCATCAAAAACCTAATCTCACGCTAGGCTTTGCTCACCACGCCCATCCGGTGCAGCCCTGGCTGTCGGCCAGCATTACTGCAATTCCAGAAAACCATATTATTATCTGTTTCCCAGCATAATGAGACAACATAGTGTTGCACAATGAAGGTGAGCTGCATCTTAACACACGGGTGTATATTCCATGCGGATGTAAAGTTACCTGTGCTGTCTGTCTTATGTTTTCCGGCATTTGTTTATTGTTTCCTGCTTTCATTGTGAATGTACCTGCTAACAAAGACGCGCTATTCATAACGGCTTATAGCACTTTGAACACAATTGTTATTTATGGATGAATATATAATTCAATAATCTCTCTCTCTCTCTCTCTCTTTCGTTCTGCTGTCTGGATCATTTTCAGGTAAGTTAATCTCTCTCTCAGTCTTCCATATAATCTCATCTGTCCAGTTAAAAGCCTTTATATCCAAAGACAAAAAATATCACGACGCTTTCAGGGATGATCCTGAGGTTTCGGACAACGTTTACAACCGTTCATCTTGGATGAAATCGGCTTACTGTAAGAACGTTAGGGATTCCTAAACTATCTGAACCGAAAGAGACTAGTTGTTTTGATACCGAATACTCGGGCTTCTTTGTTTGGATCCACCGAGGTCGGCTCCGATAAGCTCCCTGCCGTGGCTTGCCTCTGCATGCAGATATATAGTATCTGATCAGAAATCGCAGGGTGTACCGTACGTTCACTTCACATCACGTCACGTCACGCTGTGCAGGTTATACGTGCATTCTTACCGTATCTGTCCCCAGTAAGACAAGCTACAACAATATGACAGAATTTTGTACGCGGACATCATGTCCCGCTGTTTATCTCTACTCTCTACTGTCTTCAGACTTATGAGGCACGTCAAGCAGAATCCTGGCGTTTTCGTTTCGTGTCATAAAAGTACGCAGCAGGGTTTTCACAATAACCCGCGTCACGTCGCGTCGTGTCTGTGACGATCCCACGAACTGAAGAGTATCAGTCAGGGTCCGGTGTGCATATGAATAGGTATTCATTGGGGCGCCAATAATTGTGGCACACGTATATTTGACAAAGGTATTTTGATAAACCTGTGTTGCGTTTGGAATCGTTTGATCTCCGTGAGAGCGGAGTATTTTTGTGAATTCTATTAAACAAAAGGTTGAACCAGAAAGACAATGTTTTTTTCACAGCCTCGTTTGCTGATATTTAGCAAGGGTGCCAATATTAACGGAGGGCGCTGTATGTGGCAGTCTGGGAAATCCCGTCAGATGTCGGGGGTGGGGGGTTTGAATTCTGTCAAACAGTCCAAACTGTGAAATATTTTCCCAAAGTTTTGTCCAAGATGTGATTTGTTTGTTTGTTTGTTTGTTTGTTTATTATTTTCAGCAGAACGACACGGACATGTTTTTACTTCCTGTGTGAAAACGTCGGATAAGGAGCGGTGCACAGACGTGTCCGAGACGTCGCTAGCTACGTCAGTCATCCATCACACCGAGGCTCGGGGTTCGATCGAGCTGTCGGAGTCCTCCGTGTGCTGTGATGAATCACGAGTCTAATGGGTTCATTTTGCAATCCGATACGGACTCGCAAAGAGTCACGACTCGGTGGAATCTTTCAATAATTCAGATCCGTGCGAAAGAGAAGCGCGTCTCAGTTCGGTAGTCTGAGTTATGAGTCAGAGCTGTGTAGTAGGGAAATGCCAGAATTTGACGTGAAGGGTTTTCCCAGACCACCACACACACACACACACACACACACACACACACACACACACATATATCAGCTGGTATATCTGCTACATGACCTCAGCTGATGGAGATTTCTGATAACATGGGTTTGAATCTTTTCAGTTTTATTGTGTGTGTGTGTGTGTGTGTGTGTGTGTGTGTGTGTGTGTGTGTGTGTGTGTGTGTGTGTAAGTGTTGGGGACTTATGCTATATCACAGTGATGTTTGGCAGAGACAAACCTGTGTTCTGTTCTGAAACTGTTGACTGGGTTGAACATCCTCACAGCAACAAACGTCATTGTGTGTGTGTGTGTGTGTGTGTGTGTGTGAGGGAGAGGGGAAGAGGGAGAGATATCAGGTGGGAGTGTCTTTGGGAAATGGGAAACGAGAACGAACCGAAGCAGTGAATCAGTGAGGTGTGTGTGTGTGTGTGTGTGTGTGTGTGAGTGGTTGAATATGTCCCCTCTGTCAGCAACGAGCAAGAGCCATGTCCTGTGTGAGCAGTAAGTCTGTGGCTGTGTCTCAAATCATGGACAGAATAGACTTCTTTGGTTGCTTTACATCCAGTCAGTTGAATTAGGGGTGTGTGTGTGTGTGTGTGTGTGTGTGTGTGTGTCAGCTGCTGACAGTTGTTGCACATGTGGTGTAGTGTTTCTGCACAGCTGCTCCTCATGTAGCAGCTCGTTCCCTCTCTCCTGTGTGTGTGTGTGTGTGTGTGTGTGTGTGTGTGTGTGTGTGTGTGTTTATTTAGCCAGTGAAACTTTTTAAGGAAATCGTTCGGACCTTTTCATTTAGCACCGGAGCTGCTGAGATGTTCGAGACGTTTACTTAATGACACGGACTTCACCAGCCTAAAACTCCCCTCAGCTCATGCCGGTGACTGAAGAACTGCCCCCGAGTCACGGACAGACACGTTCCGTGTCGATCCTGCCTGAACGGAGCCGACACTCCGAAGCAGATGTTCGGAATGATGATCTGTGGATGATCCAACATGGACACTCTAAAGATCCGCACTTCTCAAACACCTTGCCTGTTTACGACCTTGCTTCAGTGGATAATCTCACCTGGAAGCTGTCGATTGGTACCTAAGAAGTGCTTCTTTAGTCATCGAGACTGTCTCGTGGACATCTCAGGACTATAAGCGCATACCGAACGTCTCAACCTGCCAAGCTGCTACCGTTGGGCCCGTGTTCGACCCACTGCTCGGTCGTATAAACGAGACGGACGTAAGGGCGAATGCCGCGAATGTCAGTGTAATAAATAACTTATAATCCCACTAATCTCGCATTACTCAGAAGAGAACGGGTGCCGCTTGGACTCCGGTTCCTCGTCCGGTGCGTCCTCGTGTCGTCCCGGGGAGTTTTCCCTCGCCACAGAACTTTTTGACGATATTCTGGATATTTTTTTTTTTTTTGTTGAGATGCACCTGTATACGTCTACGGATGAGAGCTGGTGTGCGATGCGACTGACCAGCAGAGGGAGCTGTTGCTGTTTCATCGCTGCCTCTCCAGGTCCCGTCACAGGTTTTACACAGGGTTACGTTTGTGAAGTAATACTTGTTAGGTGCAAGCGCAGAGCTACGCCTCGCCGTGGACGCGAACGTATCGCGGGGCCGTGCAGACGTGCGTCTCGGCAGGGCTGCAGAACGTAACGCCGTAATCAGATTGAATTTAGATTAGTCCAGGTGATAATGGAGGAATATTTAAGGAAGAGCTTAAATCTAGAGCACACCGGCTTTTAAAGTGTTTTCTTATCGGAGTACGGCTCACGCGAGACGTTATACACTCGCAGCTCGGCCAGGGTGAGACCCGCGTTCTGACGTTCTCACGTTAAAGTTCTCTGAATCACGAGTTTGTGAGATTTTTTATTTATTTATTTTTTTTAGATCCAAACCCAGACTAGATTTTCTTTTAAAGCTGGGTTTATTTTAGCAGAAGAGGGTCAGTGATGTAAATTTTAGGTCTTTGTCTTGCTGATTGTATTTGTGTGTGTGTGTGTGTGTGTGAAGAGGGGCAAGGGCAGTTAATCTGGGTTAAGAGATTAGCCCTGGACAGGACCAGAAAGAGGCTGACCAGCGTGCACTGGGACAGAGAGGCTGATCGTCAGCCGTGATCCCAGCGTAAGGAGCACACGGACAGAGACGTAGAGGCGAGACGTAGAGGTTCCGCTATTTTCGGAACGCGCGTGCGGTTTGGAGTAGCCGCTGTTTGTTTCGGAGATGCCGGTTTGCGTGTAACCTGACACTCCGTGCACTGGCCTCTTTGTTTAGCCAGATCGATTCCATTCAAGCGAACAGAGAGAGAGGGGAGGAGGAGGAGGGTTCATCTTTTGGAGGCTGCAGTAAGCAGGATCTTAAAGAAGGGTCCCTGGTGGGATGTTTATCCAGCTCCTGCTGCCTTCACTCTAGAGTGAGTAGGGGGTAGTTGTGGAAGGCGGTGAGGTGGGTGAGAGGGTGGGGAAGAGGCAGGAGGAGCTGAGCATTAGGACCACCCCCAGGCCTCGGGAACCTGCAGCACTCTAACAAACGTGCTGTCTGATCTTACAAGGCCTGCTATGAGGAGAGTCACGCCAAGCCACCCAGTGCCAGACAGAATATGGGCAACGCTCAGCCCCTACCTCAGTGCCAGGCTCGGAAGGTGGGCAGCACCTGTAGCCCCCGACCCGAGGGCGGCGTCTACCGCCGAATGCTGACCTCCAGAGTCCACCAGAGACGCGAGTCACTGTGGACCGACAAACCCATTCTGAGAGCGGCGCGCAGAGGAGAGCAGGAGCGTCCACTCAGACGCGCTCAGTCCTGCCGAGAGAGGAGATCCAGGTCCTGCTTTCACCGTGAGTGCTTCCGATACCGGGAGAGCGTTACGGGGTTTTAAATAGAACAAACACACGCTCTTTTTGACCATCTTCTTTCCATGGCGTTTCTTTTCGGGACTTTTTGGGAGTAGAATCACTAGTCAAGATCTCGTCGTGTCGTCGTCCAATGTACTCCTCCGTCATTTCACACCGTAACGAGTTCGCGTGATGTGTTCAAACATACCGCACAGGAGAGCCCGCTTCGTTTCGAAAATCCAGCTTTCGGACCCGACCCGACGTCACGCACGCCTGTCCGTACGAGTCACGGAGAATCGGATCTGCGGTGCAGATTATATTATATAATTATATTATATAGGTGATAGTAGTCCCAGTTCTGATTACAGCATCGTGAGATGAATCTAATCTGTACAGAGTGTGTGCATTTTCCGCTACATTAAATAGAACCGAAACGCTGAAGATGATATTTTTTGCCGTCACTCGTTTTTAATTAGCGTAACATCTGTGTTTGTGAATTTTTATCCGTTTTTTTTTTCTTTCTTCTTCTTCATCGTTGCGTGCGGTGTGAATGCTTCGGTGAACGCTCTTCCACCCACGCACAGATTGTGCCGATCTGACCTTTAACCTTTTAGAATAGTGCCCGAGACCCTCCGGTTTAACCCCTCCAAGGCCTCGTCCCATCCTCTTTCCCATAAGGAGAGATTCATTCACTCAGAGGAGGTTTATCGATCCCTGATAGCAGCGCACACCAGGGCTGGACGCCGGCCATCCGTGATCGACCGAGTTCCAGTTCTCTCTTAACGTGAAGTACGAAAGCTGAAACGTCGACGGTCACGCGTGAGCCCGGGAATGGAGACGTGTCTGTTTCAAGGCGAGCTACCGTAGTGAGGTCATGCGTGTCGTCGTCGCTACGTTTGCCGGTATGGAGCGCGTAAGAGGATGTGTAAAAGTACTTTCGGGATTTTTCCTCTCGCCGCTGATGAAAGTTGCGTTCTGATAAACGTGCTTTTCGGGACCCGGGACAGATGGTGGTGACTATAGGCTGGTACATACTTGACGCGTCAAGAAGTAGCGGTCCGAGGGGCATTGTTCACGCCCTCGCCCAAATATCCTATACGTCTGAGAGATTACAAGCGGCACCCACTAGATGGCACATCAGAGTCGTAACACCCCGGTCCGCGTGAACCGTCACGTTTACCGATTTCGTACACGGAGACGTTACACACGCCGGCCGACTCGGGCCTTCCTTTGAAAGCGTTCTGCCGTCGTCGTGATTGTTGTCACGGGCTGCGTCTCTGACCTCAAGAACTCCGACCTTGCGCCCCAACGTACCGGTCTAGAAAATCCAGACGACCGAATCGCAGACCGATCCGCTCTCTCTCCGCAGACTACATGAGGAGAACGGGTCAGCGTTAGTGCTTAATAACGGTTCAGACTGGTACACACGTGTGAGATTTGCGACACGATGCTAGGTCGTGCGATCCTATATCCCCCAGTATTTACGCTGGTACCGCACGACGTGTATGTGTAGGCTCTGACGTGATTTATCCGTTTTATGCTACAGCAGTTTGCCCGTGCTAACAAATGCGTATGTATTAAAGACACATTTTATCCATTAATAAGTGCACCGTCTAACATCCTGAAGATTTCCCCAATGTCTGACAACACGGTTCTAGCTTAACCTCCGTTACAGAGTGCTGACCGAGTCGATGTGGATAGTCGGTATGGTAATCCTATTCTATTCCGGTGGGACGTGCAGACGGGGCGGCTCGGCGCGTCTGTCTCGCACTAGTCTGAGCTAATACTCTGTGACAGTGCGAGATGCCGCACAGCTCCTTACTGTAGTGTGTCCTGAATAAACCAGCTTCCCAGTGTGGGCTTATTACCGACACTCATGGACACTCGTGACATTTCCACATTGTTTCTCGGCATTCGTCTTGGACTATTCGTGTGTGTGTAGACGCGTGAGCTCGACGGTTTGAGACGCAGAGCAGGTGTTTTTATAGATGTTCTCTAAGCCCCTATCAGGCATTCTGACTGGTGGAGGCTTGTCCTCCTGCAGTATCTCTCAGGGGACGGACAGGGACACCTCAGAAATGCAGCTTTCCGTCGTCTCTCACGGATGAAAAACGATTCTTAAAGCCCACGCTATTAAAAACGAGTCGCTCGGAGTGGGGCAGGACAGCAACGCCTCTCCCCATCACTTCCCCTCTCGTCTTGTTTAGGGTTTATACGTTCATATTTAACGACGAGCCGTCTTTGCTATTCAAGTGGTAGTGAGGTTAAATAGTAGAAGTGAAAGCGCAGCACTGATCTCGTCATGCTGCCCCGTGTGGCACTCCTGGGCAGGGAGTGGAGGAGGGTAGGTGCACCTCAGCAATCGGTCGCCTTTCCTATTGTTGGCGCCAGGCTTAAACTGTGAGAGGAGCGGTGGGGGAGCTCCGACCCCTTGCCGAGAAGGGCTGAAAAGAAATTCCTGGTCTTTTGCTTTGCCTGACTAACTCTCGCAGTTTTAGTTAAGCACCGTGACAAAAGTGTATTGTTCCACGGTGCCTCCTGCAGCCTCTCACCCAGCTCCATGTCCCCTACTGGAACCATGGTCAGGACAAAAGACAAAGCAAGCTTGAATTTTTACCTCTCTCGCCAAGGACAGGTGGATTTCCATAATCTCGACAAGCTCACTCTGTTTCTCAGCAGTATGTCCCTGTGTCCCTACATCAATGGGACGCCGGTAGACATTTTCAAGTAGTATTCCCCTTGGAGGTCGAGCAAGACTGCGAAGGTCTATTTTCCTTAAACCGTTACTTGTTGCAAAACGGCTGCGTGTCTAATTTTCATGCACAAATATCGCAAACAGGTTTGGGCATAAATTAGATATCGTTAAATGAATGAGAAATATACAGTTGCTTGGAAGATGGTTTTAATAGGGGCTGGCAACCGGCAGACCCAGCAAAGTATTCCAGTGGTTTGAACCAAGTTATTGTCGGGGGGGGGGGACTGTCGCAGAGCTGATAAATGTACTTTTTGGCCCCCCCCCCCCCCCTCCCAAAATCCCCATGGGAGCCATCAGTTATTGAGCGTTATCACACACCGGAGCTCATTCCTGTTCACGGTTTCCTCTGGGACATTTTCTAGCGTCTCGTGATCGAATAATTCCGTAATCGAATCTTGTTTCGACCGTGTGGTCGGTTAGGCGTGCGTGCTGACTAAAACGTCTGGTCCAGCGCTAACCCCGTCACCTTCTCGCCCCTCCATCACGGTTAGCGTGAGCGTAATCGAGTCCTGGTTAATTTAGTTACGGCTCTGATTGGACGTCCTCTTCCATCACGGCGTCAGTAATCGAGTTGTACTCGGCAGACGAGTCTCTCCGGGGGACTTTGGATCTGAAGTCATTTCATTCGAAGGCGTGTGTGTCCAGCACACGGAGCAGCTGGGTTCAGATCCCGGGGACAGATGGACGGCATCACTGTTCACCTAGTCCGGTTTTCAGACGCGCGCGTGTTTGCGGCAGTCGAAGTAGATGGTGATTCACGCTGTACGCTTCTTATCCGCCTTATAACCTGTTTGCTGTGTGTTTCCCTCCCACTATTGTTCTTCATCAGTGCGATAAGATAACGTTGGTTCTGGATTTTTTTTGGAAGTCTTCACTGCCCTCTGCTGCTCATCAGTGTGTGATGAAAGACATCATTGTCTCGGTAAAGCTACCAGGCAGTACTGTCGCACCGTGCTCTCCGTCCGTCACGATCCTTCCTTCAGCACCGCACTCTCAGATGTCTGTTGCTGATAAACTCTGACGCAGCTGGAGGCTCGGCGTTGAGTTTTACGCTCCCAGTATGGACAGACATCAGGTTTCAGGTGCTTCTGACGTGTACAGTGTAAACCTCTATTCGAATAAAGTATTAACGGTGGCGGAGACGAAAAGGAGTGAAGACTAGAGGAAAGGTGGGGTAAACAAGGTATCGGGGGTATTTTCGCTGTGAAATGAAAGGGGACGCGCGGCGCGTTTTTAAGTGCTGCTTATCATTCTCTGGTGCTAATGGACTAGTATCGTCATGGCAACGTGTACTTCAGGCCAGCCATCCCATCACGGTAAAATGATTAGGATGGCGCTGCGCTGTCCACTCACACACACGGGGAGAACACCAGCTCTGGAGGTTGAGAACAGTGCTGTCTCGGAGAAAGGTGTATGCTAGTGATAAATGAAAGGAAAACATCTGCGGGAGGTATTTTACTGGCATGGTCGAGTCCATTTGCCACCCAGATCCCACCCCAATTAAACACGCGTGAGAGATTTTGGAGTGCTGTGTTAGCCACCACCATCATCAAAACCCCAGTCGAGGGAATATCTTTCGAAAGAATGATATCCATCCCTCCGGTACAGGTCCCGAGCCGAACACTTTACTAGCGAACGTTTGTTCCGTTAAATTCGTTAACGTCCTGTTTTGCTTTTTGAACGTTTCTGTACGTACTGCGGCTGTGGATCGGGTGGTAGAGCGGGTCGTCCACTGATCGTAGGGTCGGCGGTTCGATTCCCGGCCCACGTGACTCCACATACCGAAGTGTCCTTGGGTCCTTGGCAGCTCTGCTACCATTGGTGTGTGTGTGTGTGTGTGTGTGTGTGTGTGTGAATGGGTGAATGAGACACAGTGTAAAGCGCTTTGGATAAAAGCGCTCTATAAGTGCAGAGCATTTATGTACAGGTTTGTGTTAACTGTGGTTACCGTGTAGCTCCATGTGGTGTTCGAGGTGTTAGTCACTAGGTGGGGCCAGTAATCAAAAGGAATGATGAGAAAGATTCGAGCCTTTAATATCAGCCTGATATCACAAAGATCTGGGTGTTATATGCTTCATTCATGTTCATTGATTTGACATTTTCCCTACACACTTTTTTTTTTTTTTTTTAAACTATACACACACACTATACGGCTACATTTTTTCAACATTATACTCACTGAATATAGATGAATAAAAATGTGCTAAAACAGTCCAGATGTCTGGGACAAAACAATGCGAACACCGCATCAAACTGAAATAGTGTTCAAACTGTATAATATATATGATGATTGTTTGCATTTTATTTAATAGTTAAATACACTAGGACAGTGGTTTTCAAAGTGGGGGCCGCTGTCCCCTCGGGGGCCACCAGGGGGCGCCTGGGGGGCCTCAACAATTTGGTGTGAAATATAAATTCTCACTCTCAGACAACCGCGCACACACACACAATCAATTCCTAATGTAATGTAAAGAGGTAATTATTAATAATAAAAAAGGGGGATATATTCAGAACTCTTTATTTTTAATGTGTTTTAAAGACATCTTGCAAAAGGGGGCCTCGGTAAAATGTTAATGCCATTCGGGCGGCCTTGCCCTGGAAAAGTTTGGGAACCCCTGGTCTAGGATATGTTACAGAGACACATGTTACAGGGCTGCAAACCTGGGGTAGTGTTCTCCTGAGCAGCTGTGCTTTCACCGCTCGCTACCTCGCACAGATATTCGAAGGTATCGTTTAATTTATTTACAAGGACGTGCGCCCCTGTAGCGTTACCGGAAATCAATAAATGTAACGTTAATAAGTGTTCTCTAACGTTCGATTCAACCGAACTGAACCCGATCGGATCAGATTCAGAAGTACCGAATCATCGTTACTCGATTCATTCGATCGTGTACGAATCTCATTACATTTCGAGATGTGTGTCGGATCTTCCGGAGGAGGGAGAGTCGCACTCATCATTCGTACAACATCGCGCTCGGCGTTTTATACTCGAAAGAGGAACGAGGAACAATGGAGGCTTTTTTAATCGCTTTATTTGCTCAGTGAATTATCGACACTCCTCTGGGTGCTATTAGGAAACAGATGAACCTTATCAGATCTGGACCAGGACGTGCTCGGTTGCTGGATGTTTACTTCGCTATAGTTCATTCCTTCTGAAATGCCTCATTATGAATGTGAATGGCGCCGACGAGGCAGGAGAGAGCGTGAGCGGTCTTTTATAAGACCGTTCTTAAAGCGGTACTTTTATGACCGCTGGCTGTTAAAGGAGGGAACGCTGGGATATGGTTATAATAAACCTCAAGCCCCTGACGCAAAGTCAGTACCTGGATGGTTTACCGATCCTGGTAGAGTTTTTAAAGTTTGGATCCGTGGACACCTCGTCAGCTAATATTGCCCACAATTCCTCGCGAGAAGCGTTTGAGAGTTGTTTTGCTTTGGGGAATTCACAATGGGTCTGTGGTCGTTAATATGGCGTTAAGGTGTGTAGTGTTGGCATGGCAGCTGTCCTGCAGATCTTCACCATTAAAGCGCTGTTGATCTGAGTGTGGGCGGAGCTTAGACATACTGAGCACCACTGTGGAGACAGCAAGATCATTATCTCCTGTGGTCCTGTGTCATGGATATAGCGTACGCCCAGGTGCGTGTCAGCACCAGTGTGCTTCTGTTAACGATCGACGTGACGATCTCTGTCTCAGTACGACATCGTGGCGTTTCCACAGCAGCCGTGACTCCGGTATCTCTGCGGATGCGATCTGCACGGAGAGAAATTTCCTAAACTTCCACTCTGTCATGTATAAGGGTTTAGAGCAAGTCCGCTGGGAGATCTGCTTTTTAAAACAGTTTGCCGGTTGCTTCTTGAAGGAACGTGTTTGTTGTTTTTTTTGTACCCAGTGTGCATCGTGACTCTCAAACACGCACGTCCTGAATGTGTGCGTACGAATATGCAAGCAACGGTGTTTACTGTCAGAGTAATCAAATTTACATGCGTAAATAATGATGAACCTCTTCCAATCGGAATCGTTCAGGGTTCAGAACAGCTTTGAGTAAGCTAGAACCTTTAACTAGCTAAAGAAGCGCTAACAGTAGGCTACACGACTGTAACCCAGTCCTCTCTGTTGACCATATGACCACTCGGTCTGTCGCGGTTTGAAAAGTTCACGTCACAGTGAGCTAGTCTAATTCACGCCATATGCGGAATTACTACAACCTCAACAGCTGGGAAAAGCATTCAAATTCCCCTCTGAAAACTGATTTACAGTCTTCAGTTCAGAAGTTTACTGACTTACAACTGACACAAACGTGTAACGCGAAGACAGCTATATGCTAATGTTAGTGGAACGCTATATGCTAATGTTAGTGGAACGCTATATGCTAATGTTAGTTGAACCCTATATGCTAATGTTAGTTGAACCCTATATGCTAATGTCAGTTGAACGCACTATGCTAATGTTAGTTGAACGCTATATGCTAATGTTAGTTGAATGCTATATGCTAATGTTAGTTGAACGCACTATGCTAATGTTAGTTGAACCCTATATGCTAATGTTAGTTGAACCCTATATGCTAATGTCAGTTGAACGCACTATGCTAATGTTAGTTGAACGCTATATGCTAATGTTAGTTGAATGCTATATGCTAATGTTAGTTGAACGCACTATGCTAATGTTAGTTGAACCCTATATGCTAATGTTAGTTGAACCCTATATGCTAATGTCAGTTGAACGCACTATGCTAATGTTAGTTGAACGCTATATGCTAATGTTAGTTGAATGCTATATGCTAATGTTAGTTGAACGCACTATGCTAATGTTAGTTGAACGCTATATGTTAGTTAGTTGAACGCTATATGCTAATGTTAGTTGAACGCTATGCTAATGTTAGTTGAATGCACTATGCTAATGTTAGTTGAACACTATATGCTAATGTTAGTTGAACGCTATATGTTAGTAAGTTGAACACTATATGCTAATGTTAGTTGAACTCTATATGCTAATGTTAGTTGAACGCTATATGCTAATGTTGGTTGAATGCACTATGCTAATGTTAGTTGAACGCTATATGCTAATGTTAGTTGAACGCTATATGCTAATGTTAGTTGAATGCACTATGCTAATGTTAGTTGAACGCTATATGCTAATGTTAGTTGAACGCTATGCTAATGTTAGTTGAACGCTATGTTAGTTGAATGCACTATGTTGTTAGTTGAACACTATATGCTAATGTTAGTTGAACTCTATATGCTAATGTTAGTTGAACGCTATGCTAATGTTAGTTGAACGCTATGTTAGTTGAATGCACTATGTTGTTAGTTGAACACTATATGCTAATGTTAGTTGAACTCTATATGCTAATGTTAGTTGAACGCTATATGCTAATGTTGGTTGAATGCACTATGCTAATGTTAGTTGAACGCTATATGCTAATGTTAGTTGAACGCTATATGTTAATGTTAGTTGAATGCACTATGCTAATGTTAGTTGAACGCTATATGCTAATGTTAGTTGAACGCTATGCTAATGTTAGTTGAACGCTATGTTAGTTGAATGCACTATGCTGTTAGTTGAACACTATATGCTAATGTTAGTTGAACGCACTATGCTAATGTTAGTTGAACGCTATATGCTAATGTTAGTTGAACGCACTATGCTAATGTTAGTTGAACGCTATATGTTAGTTAGTTGAACGCTATGCTAATGTTAGTTGAACGCTATGTTAGTTGAATGCACTATGCTGTTAGTTGAACACTATATGCTAATGTTAGTTGAACGCTGTATGCTAATGTTAGTTGAACGCTATATGCTAATGTTAGTTGAACGCACTATGCTAATGTTAGTTGAACGCTATATGCTAATGTTAGTTGAACGCACTATGCTAATGTTAGTTGAACGCTATATGTTAGTTGAACGCTGTATGCTAATGTTAGTTGAACGCTGCATGCTAATGTTAGTTGAACGCTGTATGCTAATGTTAGTTGAACGCTATATGTTAGTTAGTTGAACGCTGTATGCTAATTTTAGTTGAATGCACTATGCTAATGTTAGTTGAACGCTATATGTTAGTTAGTTGAACGCTATGTTAATGTTAGTTGAACGCTATATGTTAGTTAGTTGAACGCTATGTTAATGTTAGTTGAACGCTACATGCTAATGTTAGTTGAACGCTATATGTTAGTTAGTTGATCACTACATGCTAATGTTAGTTGAACGCTATATGTTAGTTGAACGCTACATGCTAATGTTAGTTGAACGCTATATGTTAGTTAGTTGAACGCTGTATGCTTATGTTAGTTGAACGCACTATGCTAATGTTAGTTGAATGCTATATGCTAATGTTAGTTGAATGCTATGTTAGTCGAATGCTATATGCTAATGTTAGTTGAACGCTATATGCTAATGTTAGTTGAACGCTATATGCTAATGTTAGTTGAACGCTATATGCTAATGTTAGTGGAACGCTATATGCTAATGTTAGTTGAACGCACTATGCTAATGTTAGTTGAACGCTATATGCTAATGTTAGTTGAACGCTATATGCTGATGTTAGTTGAATGCTGTTAGTCGAACGCTATATGCTAATGTTAGTTGAACGCTATATGCTAATGTTAGTTGAACGCTATATGCTAATGTTAGTTGAATGCACTCTGCTAATGTTAGTTGAACGCTATATGCTAATGTTAGTTGAACGCTATATGCTAATGTTAGTTGAACGCACTATGCTAATGTTAGTTGAACGCACTATGCTAATGTTAGTTGAACGCTATATGCTAATGTTAGTTGAACGCTATATGCTAATGTTAGTTGAACGCACTATGCTAATGTTAGTTGAACACACTATGCTAATGTTAGTTAAACGCTATGTTAGTTAGTTGAACGCTATATGCTAATGTTAGTTGAACGCTATATGCTAATGTTAGTTGAACGCACTATGCTAATGTTAGTTGAACACTATATGCTAATGTTAGTTGAACGCTATATGTTAGTTGAACACTACATGCTAATGTTAGTTGAACGCACTATGCTAATGTTAGTTGAACGCTATATGTTAGTGTTGAACGCTGTATGCTAATGTTACTTGAATGCACTATGCTAATGTTAGTTGAACGCTATATGTTAGTTAGTTGAACGCTGTATGCTAATGTTAGTTGAATGCACTATGCTAATGTTAGTTGAACGCTATATGTTAGTTAGTTGAACGCTGTATGCTAATGTTAGTTGAACGCTGTATGCTAATGTTAGTTGAACGCTGTATGCTAATGTTAGTTGAACGCACTATGCTAATGTTAGTTGAATGCACTATGCTAATGTTAGTTGAACACTATATGCTAATGTTAGTTGAACGCTATATGTTAGTTAGTTGAACACTACATGCTAATGTTAGTTGAACGCACTATGCTAATGTTGGTTGAACGCTATATGTTAGTTAGTTGAACGCTGTATGCTAATGTTAGTTGAATGCACTATGCTAATGTTAGTTGAACGCTATATGTTAGTTAGTTGAATGCTGTATGCTAATGTTAGTTGAATGCACTATGCTAATGTTAGTTGAACGCTATATGTTAGTTAGTTGAACACTACATGATAATGTTAGTTGAACGCACTATGCTAATGTTAGTTGAACGCTATATGTTAGTTAGTTGAACGCTGTATGCTAATGTTAGTTGAATGCACTATGCTAATGTTAGTTGAACGCTATATGTTAGTTAGTTGAACGCTGTATGCTAATGTTAGTTGAATGCACTATGCTAATGTTACTTGAATGCACTATGCTAATGTTAGTTGAACGCTATGTTAGTTAGTTGAACGCTGTATGCTAATGTTAGTTGAACGCTGTATGCTAATGTTAGTTGAATGCACTATGCTAATGTTAGTTGAACGCACTATGCTAATGTTAGTTGAACGCTATATTTTAATGTTAGTTGGACGCTATATGTTAATGTTAGTTGAACGCTACATGCTAATGTTAGTTGAACGCTATATTTTAATGTTAGTTGAACGCTGTATGCTAATGTTAGTTGAACGCTATACGCTAATGTTAGTTGAACGCACTATGCTAATGTTAGTTGAACGCTATACGCTAATGTTAGTTGAACGCTGTATGCTAATGTTAGTTGAACGCTATACGCTAATGTTAGTTGAACGCACTATGCTAATGTTAGTTGAACGCTATACGCTAATGTTAGTTGAACGCACTATGCTAGTTGAAAAGGTTTTCTGCAGTAAAGAGAATGGGAATGTGCGGCTGCGTTTGTGTTTGATTAGTGAGAAGGTTTCCTGTCCTGCCGAGTTTTCCCACATGATATGAATGCCTTATTATCACACCAGATAATGGTCAGTGTGCTCAAGTTCTTAACCAGAGCCTTTCTTAATCCCCTCTATGATCCAAACCAGGACGGTGTAAAGTGGAAGACTGCAGTCGAGGCTTGTATCTGGGGAGTTTCGAACAGAGGGAAGTCTGATTTGATGATTGATGATTACATGGGAGTTAATCATACACTCACGGCATTGTCTCCGAATCAGTCATATCACTGTTTCTACATTGCATGACACACAGACCGGGTCACTGCTGATTGGAAATGTCATTAGCGGTAGTCTTGAAGGAAGGGGAAGTCGGTCATGTTTACACAAACACACACACACACACGTCTTTGCTGTCGAGGGTTCAGGTCCCAGGTGAATAGCCAGCCGTATGTCCTTGAGCAAGGCACTTAGCCTAATTCACCCTCCTCTCCTCTCATCTCATCTCATCTCATCTCAGTGTAGACCCTCAGCGCTCTCCCTGCACAGCTGTCTCTCAGCAATATGATCAGCTAGGATGCGTTTCCTACATTTAGAGCTGTAGGAAAGTAATTGTGGGTAAATGATTTTAAGGAGGTGCTTTCCGGGTCTGGGTTAATAGATGTGCATGTTTGTGGTCGGTGGAGTTTCCACACTAATTATCAAGCTTAATATAACAACTAGCCAAGTCTTCGACTCCCTCTGGGTTTATGAAATGATCATTCTGTGGACTCTAGTGCAGGAAATATACACAATGCCGACAATGCTCTGTCACGATGCACACGCTATCTCTTGCAGTAATTCACTTGCCGTATTTATGTATAGAGGGAAGCGGTGCGCCTTTTACTCGTTTTTTGGCTTAGACTTGCGCGTGTGCTTTGTACGATGGCGTGTGACAAAAATGCCAAACTTTAAGCAAGTTGTGCTCAAGCAATGGAAACTCGGTTATTTAACATTATTTAGACTCGCTTAAAAATGTTACCGAAACAGGGGGAAACAAACTCGGCAGCGTAGTGTCAGGGATTGCAAGGCGGCGGAAGCAAGCGCAGATTTTCACCGAATAAAGTGCAAAACGACAAAACCTGTGAAAACAACAACTAAACGTAAACGGTCTGCTGTTATTTATTTGTTGACGAACAAATTCCTGCTCACAAAAGGACGCCGATCATATCAGGACCGTCTTTCACACGCATTCACGAGGATCTCAGGACGAGCGACTGCTGACACTCTCACCTCATTGAGCATGCGTTCCTGTGTGCAGGTTTTAAATGAATGCTAATAAGAATTCCACGGTGCAGGTGCACTTTGTTCTTTTGTCCTCTTGTCCTTTCTTCTCTAATGCCCGTCCTTCTCTTTTGTCTTTCCTCATAGGTGTGGCACTTTCGGCGATTTCACTTCAAAGTGATTTATTTGTTTTGCTTCTTTCTTTCCTGCTCCCGTTTTCTTCCCTCGTTTAACGCCACACCTTCATCCCCATCGTGTGCCGTACACGTCGGATGTCTCGTCCCCGCACCACCCGGCGTGTTTCGGTGGTGTGTGTGTGTGTGTGTGTGGGTTCGTACTCCTCCGAACGGTCGACGGTCAAGTCTCCGAGCCGCATGCTCTCAGGATTCCCACTCGTCACACGGTAGTGGTGAATGCCTTCACAGGGAGGCCCAGGCCTTTTATTCTCCCCCGAGCTATTGTCATTCCCACACACACACACACACACACACACACACACACACACACAATGCAGCAGATGCGGAAGAAACTCACAGGACGAGATTCCTAAAATGCAAGTTAAATGCACCCACAGCTTTCTCAGCCAGTTTACATTTACATTCGCATGCGCTCACCGTCAGGTATTTCACGCCACGTTCACTCTCATTTCTCCCGCGTCAGAACATTAAACACACTTCACCTCCCCGCAAGCCTCACGATCAACCCCAAAAACCAGGAATAAACGGACTAAATGCAGTGAAACTAGTGTCATAGTAACCCTCCTCTTCTTTCTTCTCATTCTCATGCGTTTTATGTTCTCTCTCTTTTTCTCATCGTCACTCTGGCGGTTGCTTTGGTGGTCCTTCAAAGGAACAAGTCAGTTGTGAATACGGAATAAGTGTATAGGGTGCGTTGGAGGTGGCCGGGTGTCGCTTGTGAGAGTCGCGTGAGTCCGTGTCAAGGCGGCGTGGGAAAGCAGCCCTATGGTGAAGTCATTACGTCTCCCTATGAAGACATGCGCACACGCCGTGCCTCAGCTCTACGCCGTACCGCAGGACGTTCGGCCCAGAGTAACAGGAAACATAATGATGTGTACTGTAGTTTGATTATGTTTCTACGTAGCGTAGTTGATGACCCGGCACCACAGTACGTCAAATCTGTATACTAAATCGGTGAGGGATTATTTCACACTGCCCTGTGATGCAGCGGCTCAGAACGACGCACTTCACGTGTCTCGGCGGAAGCGCTCGTTATCCCTCACCCTCCCGGACCGGTAGCCGTTCGGTAGAGAGGTCGTGGTGGGCGGGATTTGGCAGGTGAACATGCAGAGCGAATGGAAATATGTGAATTTAAGCCAGCAATATCTATACCATACATGTTCTTTACCAGCAGCGATCCGTATCCGAGCCAGATCCGAGCAGGGACGTTAGGTTTGAACGCCAGTAAGTCCGACTGCAGCTCGGTCAGTAATGGTAAATGTATTAGCACCATGTGTTTTATGTGGCATTTGTTTTTTTTGTTTTTTTAAAGCAAACGTTCTCTTTCCTGTTGGTTTTACACTGAAATAACACCAGCACCTGTCGTTAAACCATCCCTGTGTGTGAGAACACACGGGGGGACGTGGTGGGGGGGGGGCTTATACATAAACACACGATAATCACATGTCTAATCCTCCAGTTCGAGGCCATGTCGGAGTGCTGCAAGAACAATAGCGTGTTAATTACAGTACTCCGTGCCAGAGTGAACGAATAGTGTACGTGTGCCTGAGAACAGGAGACGCACACGATCAGAGACCGCTTCAAATGCAGAAAAGCGACCGATTCATTCCCATTCCGGTTAAAACACGTTCACACGTGAAATGATGGTTAACTAGGAACGCGATAAGAATACATTAAGAATCCGGTTACAGTTAAGTCACACTAGTGTTACTGCATGAATCCTATCGTGAAAGGAGTCAACACCAGCAGTGCCGTGAGCGTGGCCTGCAGCGCGCACGGACATGTTCAGGGTAGGGTTCAGAGCGTCTCTCTTTGTGTTTGGTGTCGAGATGAAAGGAAGTCCGCTCAGACACTCGCACCTTCCTCTGCATTACTTCCATACACTGGTTACACACCGGTAAAGAAGCCTCGTTTCTACACAGTCCACAGCCAGCGAGGCAGACGTGGGTTGTGTGGGTTTCGGGTGACGTGTTAGGGGGGGAAGGGTGTCCCGCTTGTTGGCTCTAATTCAACCATCATTTGCAGCTCCATTCAGCTCCAGATTGAGGCTCCGATCAGCCCCTCCTGCCATTCACATCCTCCCACAGCCCCAACCCCCACCAGCCTGCTTCGTCCCAATCAAAAGAAACAGGGTCACCATGAATGTCTGCATTATTCAGGGGGTGTTTAAGCGTGTGTGTGTGTGTGTGTGTGTGGAGAGGTATGATAGTCAGTATATAGTGTAGACTCGGTGGCCATGTGCTAGCGCAGCAAGCCGGAGAACCTTGCCGTCTGTCACCGAGTAAAGCCTACGTGTGCCAAAACATGCACATTTGTCTTACTCTCCTTGTGAGGACCTTCTACCGACATAATTACGAATTCGACTAATGAGTGCTATGCTTACATCAAAGTCTAACTCCAACCTCCGTAACCAAAAGCAAACCTTCTGGCTCTTTAACTCTTCTCAAACAACCAAACAAAACTCTCCTTTCCTTATGAGCCCCCAGTCAAATGTCCCCACAAGGACCTTTGGTCTCCAAAAAGATATAAACACACACACACACACACATGCATGACTGCTGAACGTTCTGAATATTACACTGGCCTTACAAGTGTAGATGAAAGGGAGGAATCATTAATGGTACATTAGAAGAAGAATGATTTTAAAAGTCACACACACACACCCACACACACACACACACACACACACACATCAGTAGAGAGAGTTCCTTGGTTACCACGAAAGCACAGATGAAAAGAAGAACTGCACCCTGAGCCCCAAGGGTGTGTGTGTGGAAGGGAGGTGGGAGTGTTTCCCAGGGTTGGGCTGTGTGTGTGTGTGTGTGTGTTTGTGTGTAGGAGGGGCTGTGGATGTGCCTGTGGACTGTGATGTGATGGAGAGTAGTAGACACAGAGTTCTGAGGGAGATGAGTGAGGCAGCTTCACTCGTCTGGCTCTCCTATTAACTAGGAAGCAGCGGCAATTACACACACACACACACACACACACACACACACACACGTTGAAATAATGGTATTCATTGGGACTTCGCTCAAGTCTATAATTAAATACTTCAAAAGGAAGGGTAAGACGATACTTGTTGTTATTATTAGAGCTTTTTGCTACTCATGAGTTGTTGGTTTTTTGTTTTTTTTGGCATGATCACTTTTATCAGTTTAGGATACGACCTGTGTGTGTGTGTGTGTGTGTGTGTGTGTGTTCTCTCCAGCGTGGCGTTGAGTGGCTGTCACCAGCATCTGCAGCTCACAAATCAGTGTGTATTATACAGGAGTCGCAAAACAACGCAATAACAATATAGAAAGAACCGATGGTTTTGTGAAAACCCAGCACGTCTTCAGCACTACTGAACTAACTCCGTTCGAGCTTTAGTAGATGATTGGCTGGAACGGTCTTCTGTTGTGACACTTGTTTCACTTTGTCCTTTTGTTGCTGTTGAAGTCATTTATTTTCAATATTTTTAGAAAAGGTTTTTTTTTTTGTTTTTTTTGCAGCTACAGTTTGTTCACACGGTTCAGCTGAACATCTCCAGTTATTGTGATGGTAATTTCCCACCCTTAGCGCGCGTGCGTGTGTGTGTGTGTGTTAAGTCTCTGAAGCAGACTGCTTACATGTTGAGATGAACCGACTCGACCAGATGCCAAAAGATACTGTTGACCTGATTTGTTTCTGTCAATAATTTCCATTGGCTTGACTGGTAGATTCAGTAGATCTGTGCTGTGTCCAGGAGAGTGTGTGTGTGTGTGTGTGTGTGTGTGTGTGTGTGTGTGTGTGTGAGAGCGAGCTCTGGTGGATTATCAGGCTGCTGAATGGACTTTGCGAGCTCTGAGCTCAGACTGATGTGGAGATCGGTGTTTAGGACAATGCAGGTTTTGTGTGCGGCGGCGGCGGCGGCGGCGGCCCGCTCCCCTTTCAGCGCCTGCGCTCGGCTCACGTTTGTCTCGTTGTGGGTTTTTACTATTTATGCGAGGACTTTCCGCTGACCCGCGCGTTGCTTTAGTTTCGGAGTGAAACAACTCTACACGTGAACTTACCCCGGAGCTCAGAAACCAGAATGAAATCTTGTCGTTTTTCGGACAAACGCGGCGCCGTGTTTATGAGGACCTGCTCGACGTCCTCGTAATCTCAAAACAGTCATGTGTTCATAAACTTCTAGCTCCATTAGACCTGGAAGCCTGCTTCTAGACACACACACATGCACATACATGTTTCTCACCATGTCCCGGCTGTGCTGTGGCTGATGCTTTGATATTTATTTTTCGGGCATATCAAAAGACCACGATGCTTTTAAACTCTTTCTTCCCTAGGACAGGTGTGTGTGTGTGTGTGTGTGTGTGTGTGTGTGTGTGTGTGTGTGTGTGTGTTTTCTGTGTGAGTGCACATGATCTGTGTGGGTTTGTCGAGTGTTTGAAAAGCTGTGTGTGTGTATGTGAGAGTGTGTGTTCATGCAGTGTGATGACAGAACCAGCTGCTGTTGATAATTGTCTTGTTTGGCTGTTCACACATTCAGCTGACTAATCAACACACACACACACACACACACACACACACACACACACACAGAGACACACAGAGAGAGAGTAGTGTATGGGACTACAGGAAGCCCAAGTTTGGAGTAGTAAAGATACACGTTCTCGCTCAGTGCCCCGGTGATCCCTGGAGGAATGTATTTACTACACTGGGTTTAAGGATTTGTAGTCGTATTACCTGATCGGGTGTGTGTGTGTGTGTGTGTGTGTGTGTGTGTGTGTGTATGCTGCAGAGTGGTATGTGGTGTTATTAAACACGATATACATGTCTACCCTTCTGTCACAGTTTGTAACATCACCACAACAGGAAATACATGCACCTTCGTCGCAAACTAGAGCGAAACTGTTTTTTAATACACCGTGTATCGTGAAAATGCGTTAAACTACTACCTTCACGTTATTTCCCAGAGAACATCACCTGCGTTTTTATTCGTCGCTATCGTAGTATCTCGTAGTGAAGGTTACAAGTGGTTCAGTGGTACATTTATGTTTTATAAGGCACTATGATTGTAAAGTAGCTTAATTACCAGGATGTTCAACCAAACCGAAGAGTAGAAATACTCCGTCGGACGTCTCACACCGTGTAGTAACAGTTGGAGGAAGTCAGCTTCAGGACTGCTGCTTTGTACTTTTCGGTTCATACAGGATTACTTTTCGAATTTTTTCCTCTTAGCTTGTTTTTAGAAAACGACTTTGAATGGGTGAAATCGCCGTCGGCCGACGAGACCGTTTCGCCGTACCCGTGTTAGACCCTGCAGCGGTCTAACAGCCCTCTTGACCAGTGATTATTCGGCTTCTTAATGGCCGGGCGACACCTCTGACCCCCCCCTCCACAGACCCCCCACACACCTCCTACTGTTTACTGAACTCCTCCTTCCTCTCTCACTCGTCCGGCCAAGTGGTGTTTACATTTACATTTATTCATTTAGCAGACGCTTTTATCCAAATGAGGAAACACAAGCCAAGCGGAGAACAATACATGTAGTGCTACTGTACACGATCTTTAATCGAGTCCTAGAAGAAGCAAAGTGCGCAGAGTCGAGGTGTAAGTGCCAGAGTAAATAAATTTTTTTTAATGAGTTGGTTAGGTGTTCACGGAAGAAGTGGGTCTTTAGCTGTTTTGTGAAGATGGTGAGAGATTCTGTGGTCCGGATTGAGGTCGGAAGTTCATTCCACCACTGAGGGACAGATAGTGTGAAGGTTCTGGAAAGGGACCTTCGAGCCACGCTGAGTCGGTAGTACTAAGCGTCGGTCGTTGATCGATCGCAGATTGCGTGAGGGAGCGTAAGCCTTCAGGAGAGAGTTGAGGTAAGGGGGCGCTGTTCCAGACAAAGTCTTGTAGGTGAGCATCAAGGCCTTCAATTTGATACGGGCGGATACAGGAAGCCAGTGGAGGGAGATGAAGAGGGGTGTGACATGGGTTCTCTTGGTTTCCGCTGCCGTGCATACATAAACGGCAGGGTTCTTCCATGAAACGTTCACCCCCACCCCCGGACTCCCCTCCTCGGCTGCTCTTAAAAGCCCATTTGCAGCTTTAACACACGTCCCCGTGCTCCGACACTGCAGGACAGGTTGTTCAGGATCTCCTCCTCCTGCATGAAGCCAGCAGAGGAAGTGGGTTTTACAGCAAAATGCTGAAACGTTTTGGCTGTAAGTTCACGCCGAGTTCACAGACGGACAAACGCTAGCAGCATTCGCTGGCGTCGTGTTTGGATTTTACCAAACGCGATCGTAGTGTTTTGGTATTCAGTCCACCGTGTCACCCTGAGGTTTGTTTCCTCGATTAGTTTCGCATGGGAAGACTACTCCACGTCTCAGTCCACGTAACGTTACTGCACGTGTGGGGGTTGCGCGTTGAATACAACGTATTTGCTTCTTCATAGAATTTGTAGGTTTTACACCTGTAGGTGCTTTTGCTGTTGAACCATATCGAGCCATTTATCGCCGTGTATTACGTCAGACAATTTCACACTCTTATTAAGATGGAGACTTTGGGTTTTTTTTTTTTTTCCAAATCAAATCAAAGACGATGTGATTTTTTTATTTATTTTCTTTGTCCCGTAACCGTCGGTTTGTGTTCTGTCCGCAGCCGTGTCTAATCTGGACGAGGAGAGTAAGTGGACAGTTCACTACACGGCACCGTGGCACCAGCAGGAGAATGTGTTCCTGCCTGCATCCAGACCGGCCTGTGTGGAAGAGCTGCACCGTCAAGCTAAAGTCAACCTCAAAACATCGCTCAGAGGTGAGAAACCGACACCCGAGCATCTCGCGCCCCCTCCAGGACAAACTGATTCGTATAGTGATTGCCGACAGAGCATTGAGAAGCCTAACTCTTCTGTCTAAACTCGGTGTACATCTCACACGCTGCAGAGTTCGGCAGCTCGGATCCAAATTTCCATCCCGTGAGAGAGGATGTAGAAGCATGCATGTCTACACTACAGATCACGGTATAAAATATGCGGCATGTGGTGTAGCAGGTAGTGTCGTCACTTCACAGCTCCAGGGCCTCCCAACTAGAAAAAACATGCTGGTAGGCTTAACGACTGGCATCCCACACTGTGTGTGTATTCCCGCCAAATTCCACTGCAGCCTTTACCTGAATAGATCCGTTCCTGATGAATGTAATTAAAGTATCTTAAAATGACGTGATTAGTACAGATCTAAACATCCCACACCGCACCTTTAAAGTAGCCGTGCCCTAAAACTTCCACAGCACTACTTTTTGTGTAGGGGTCTGCCGTGCTGTTCCGCTAAATGCATTATTCAGCATGATTCTACACACACGCAGCAGGTAAACACACCTGCAGGTCGACCCCGCACTGGAGGAGGTCTGACGTCAGGTCGGGCGATCTGTCAGGACCGAACATGATCAGCAGTGAGTCCGACGGGTCTGGTCCCGAGTCAGTAGAGGTAACGTGAGCCGAGCGAGCGCTTCCCAGCTGGTCAGCGTGTGCAGTGACAGGTGTGCAGGTGAACTTACAGTGACGCTGAGGGAAGACATGAAGACGTTCTCTGTCTGAGGAAGTGAGACAAGACATCTTTATTACCACCACGCACGCTGACATCAAGAGAGAGATCAATCCTAGGTTCAGAGGATGGAAAGGAAAGAGTGTGTGTGTGTGTGTGTGTGTGTGTGTGTGTTCAGGGGAAAACAAAGGGTTGTGTATATCTAAAGAGGGAGCGGTCTCGTGAGTACAGGGAATTCATGTATCAGATTACCTGGTTTGGGTATCTTACCTCTATTCTCTTTGTCCGTCTCATGTTGCGTCTCCCCTGCTCCCGTCCTCTTTATTGCATTGTTCTGTTTCTCTTCAGTCCATACGGGAGTTTTTTGTGATTGTTGCGGCCAAAAATGTTCGATTTCTCAGTGTTTTTTTTTTTTTTTCTTCTTCCAATTGCAAGCTCCTCCGAATATTGCAGAGTTTGCATTAATTTCTGCTAATTTCCCGGACGGACTTCACTGTGAAGTGAACGAGGGCAGTGGCAGCTCAGTGGCAGCTCAGTGGAAGCTCAGTGGAAGCTCAGTGGCAGCTCAGTGGCAGCTCAGTGGCAGCTCAGTGGCAGCTCAGTGGCAGCTCAGTGGCAGCTCAGTGGCAGCTCAGTGGCAGCTCAGTGGCAGCTCAGTGGTAGCTCAGTGGTAGCTCAGTGGTAGCTCAGTGGTAGCTCAGTGGTAGCTCAGTGGTAGCTCAGTGGTAGCTCAGTGGTAGCTCAGTGGTAGCTCAGTGGTAGCTCAGTGGTTAAGACGTCGATCGACTGATCAGAAGGCCGCGAGTTCAAATCCCAGCACCATTGAGCCCTCGAGCAAGGCTTTTAACTGATGTACGAGATATCCGCAAGTCGCTGTGGATAAGGGGCGTGGCTTCGATGTAGATTTAACGTTGTGACTCGTGTATTCAGTTGAGGCGGTAGCAAACACTTAAAGCGATAGTTCACCCAAAAATGAAAACTCTGTCAGTTACTCATTGACGACGTTTACATGGACAGCAGCGATCTAATTATCGATCTTATTCTGATTTATTAAGACGATATTCTGATGAAGGTGTTTACATGAGTCGCTTGTAGAATACTCCTTTCGTGTTCAGGTTTGACGTGTTATAGAACGTAGATGGATTAACAGCACACGTCATTACGTCACCGCGCCACGCCGTCCGACGTCACTCCGGAATTTCACGTATCGACGTACAGTCGGTCTTCGTTATGGGACCGTATACAGTTTCGGGTGTTTTTATTTTTACGAACGCTTCAGGTGCGGTTAATTATCTGTCGTGCTGTACGCGCTAACAGACGACTGCGTGAAGCCGTGGGCTGCGTCCCAAACCGCGCACTTTTCTATTATATAGTAGCGCAGATACATGTATTTCACCTACTGTAAAGCAGGTAAGTACGCGGTTTGGGACGCGGCCGTGCTCTCGTTTGCCGTAAAACGGTCGAGCGCTGCCGTGTGTGTACGTGTCCTGTCGCACACTGCGGTGAAAACTCCCACACGATGTTAATAGTGTGATTAAGGCGTGTACGCGTCTGTAACGCACGTCGATAACGCGACTAAAACAGGAACACTCCACACGTCTTAATTCCATTTGTGTTTACTTCGAGTGTGACTTTAATCGGATTAAGGTCATCGATAATCTCTGTTCACATGCTAGTTTCTTAATCAGAGTATCGTCTTAACCGGGTTCATATCGGATTATCATCGTCCGTGTAAACGTACTGACTGTCATGTCGTCCCAAACCCTATTGGTTCATCCTCGGGACACAAACGAAGACGTTTTTAATGAAACCTGGGAGATTTCCGTCCCTCCATTTCCCGTCCAAGTATCCGAAACATTCAAGCTCCAATAACATCGTAAAAGTGATCCACGTGACTCCAGTGGTTTAATCCTGATTTTTATGAAGCGGTACGAATGCTTCGTACGCTCGAAACGCGGTGTTTATTCGCAAAATATCTTCGCTCCCGCATAGATCTCCGACGCGCGTCGACGAGAGAACCGCGACGCACGCGTGGTGCTGTTGATGCGAGACGCGAGGACGTGAAAGTGGGACCGTTTTCCGTGGACACTCTCCGTCTCACCTTCACTCTGATTAGTGGATATACTACTTCAGTAATTCAGTGGAATAATACAATACATTAGCGTTGAACTGACAGATCAGTGCTAATATTAACAGCCTGTTATCACCAACGACACCTAATAAATTCCTCTTGGGATGATGATCATTTTGCCTGCTGAGCATGTTAACACATGCAAGTATCACTGTATTGTGAGAGTATGTGTGTGAGAGAGAGAGTGTGTTTTGTGTTAAATTGTTTAGTGTGGTTATGAACAAGCTATGATGCCTTATTATAAGAAGGGACCTGGGCTGTGTCACCATATCCAAGTGCTGATGTACTTTATAAGCAAGTCACACACGCACAAACACACAATAATGCTTAAAGTAGACCTTAAAGCCTCCCATTTATGATGTTCAGGTGACTAAATGTGGAAGTCTGTCTGCGTCAGCATGTCTGGGGATGTCACCTGTCTGCTTTCATGGGAAAAATAATAGCCTTATCTCCATTATCTCCTTATCTCCTCGCTGACTTTCGAAGCTGTGAGAGTATCGGGGTGGATGCGAGTTACACAATACAGTAGCGTCAGTCTGATTATAGGAAAGGGTTCTGAAATCCGAACGTGTCAGTGTGCGTAGACACACTTCTCTGCATGGTTAAGGAAGGGTATCGTATCGTAGGAGAGCTGTCTGGACACCAAAGCGACGTCGGGTTGCCATCTGTAGCGAGCAGCACGGAGCCGAGACACGCTCCAGCGATCGATTCACACACTCCCACGCAGACAGGCTCGCAGGGGTAGACGTGAGACGTTCCACTTCACACGTTTGCATACTCGATGTGTTCTTCCACGTTCTCCGTTTGTCATAACCTTATTTTATGAACTTCGAGAAGAGTGCTGTTCTGTTTGTACCACTAGAGGGAGCTCACTGGACACTTGCACAGGCATCCCGCATTTTCAGGTCGCCTTAACAGAAATCACCGAGTATGTCTTCTTAGAAGTTTTACTAGGCACTAAGGTTCAACCCGAATCACTTTGTTCTGACCGAGCCTGTGTGTGTGTGTGTTTGTGTTTGGCAGATTGTGATAAGCTGAGGAAGGATGGCTTCCGCAGTTCCCAGTACTACTCGCAGGGCCCCACCTTCTCAGGCTCAGGCCACTCCCGCAACAGCCAACTGGAGGACGAGGATGAGGATGATGTTGATGATAAGGTGAGACGCTGTGGCTCATGCAAACACCGTCAGCTCTGAACATCATAAGACTGAATAGTCACAGTGTCAC